>NC_069507.1:209984559-210137059 GCF_027579735.1 Bombina bombina
GTGATTTAGTGGCAAATATCCCAGTATGTAAACAAGACATTTGTGATAAACATTTATCCCATGGTATCCAGATTTGGATATGTTTTTATTATGTGTTGGGTAAAATGTGTTTATGTATCACAATGTTTTGATGCTGGTCTATAGCCTTTCAAGTTACAACAAATTAAATTAATATAACATGATGCTACAGGGAAGAATGGATTGAAATCTGGGTCAACTTTTTTTATTTTCTGGAGATGCTCATTTGTCAGTATTCCTGGTTTATGAAATGAACAGAAAAAAACATATTTGTAAATATGCTGATGGTTAGAAGTAAAGTACAATAAATAGAAGATTTCCTTCTGTAATTGAGAGAAAGTCAGCTCAGATAAAATTAAGATTTTGGTAATATCTATCTATCTATCTATCTATCTATCTATCTATCTATCTATCTATCTATCTATCTATCTATCTATCTATCTATCTAAAAAATATCTATCTGTCATCTGTATATCTGTGTATATGTCTGTCTATCATTCTAAATGTGTGTGTTTTAACCCCTTGTATGCTGGACAAGGTTGTAACAGATTTAGTAGCAACCGGTCAATAGCTTTAAGATTTTTATATTTATATGTTTATTTTTTTGTTATTAATATTTCTAGTTTTATCTATAGCATTGCAATTGTATATAAATATATGTATATGTGTGTGAATCTATGTGTGTGTGTGTGTGTGTATGTGTGTGTGTGTATATGTGTGTGTGTGTGTATATGTGTGTGTGTATATGTGTGTGTGTGTATGTGTGTGTGTGTATGTGTGTGTGTGTATGTGTGTGTGTGTATGTGTATATGTCTGTGTGTGTGTGTGTATGTGTGTGTGTGTGTGTATGTGTGTGTGTGTGTGTGTGTGTGTATGTGTGTGTGTTAAAGCTGTGAGTTTAGAACACACACAAAAAATAATAAAAGCATATTCATTTCCAGAACAAGATCACATGTGAAAGTGATCAAGGAATGTTTACAATAATTTCATTTATCCATTAAAGGGACAGTCTACACCAGAATTTTATTGTTTTAAAAGATAGATAATCCCTTTATTACCCATTTCCTAGTTTTGCATAACCAACACAGTTATATTAATATACTTTTAACCTCTGTGATTATCTTGTATCTAAGCCTCTGCAAACTGCCCCTTTTTTTCAGTTCTTAAAATGCAATCTGAAAGAGGTGGGCTTCAAGGTCTAAGAAATTAGCATATGAACCTCCTAGGTTAAGCTTTCAACTAAGAATACCAAGAGAACAAAGCAAAATTGGTGATAAAAGTAAATGGGAAAATTGTTTAAAATGACATGCTCTGTCTGAATCATGAAAGTTTATTTTGGCCTAGACTGTCCCTTTAAATCAAAGTAAATTACTTTTCTAAAGCAAAGAGTTGGTTGACAGTTTTCAGTATTGCTATTATTATTTAAAATATTTTAAAATGCATATGGAATACAGATTCAATCCAAACATGGGTGCTTTACTATTTTTCAAATGACTGAACTTGTCCTTTAGGCTTTAAAATTAAAATAGAATAAGGTTTAGATAAAACTCTTTTAAATTGATTTGTATTTATCCTTTTGTCCCAAATGGCCAAGATGTAGCAAAGATTTTCCTATTGTTTCCAGACCATAGTGCCATAATAATTATTCATTCTCCTTTGCTAATGCTGAAGAAAATTGACATGAGCAGAAATTAAAAAAAAAAAAACTATGATCAACATATTTATCATATTAAAGACACATAGCGAAGACACCACTTCATAGACTACCCAGTGTTAGTTCTATGGTATAATTCCTCTTTCACCTACTGTATGCTCTCTACATTATCTATTAATTTTATTATTAAACAAAAAAATAGGGTTTTCCTGAAGCTATGCATGACATATTCAGGTGTTCTTGGCCTCTGGTTGTGAGAAATATTTATGCTTTGAAAAAGTAGGAATCCTAGCTAAGGAGCTGACCCTTTTTGGTTCAGCACTCTGGATAGCGCTTGATGATTGGAGGATACATTTAGTCACCAATCAGCAAGCGCAACCCAGGTGCTGAACCAAAAATAGGTCGGCTCCTAAGCTTACATTCTTGCTTTTCAAATAAAAATAGCAAAATAATGAAAATTTGATAATAGGAGTAAATTAAAAAGTTGCTTAAAATTGCATACTCTATCCGAATCATGAAAGAAAAAAAATGGGTTTAGTATCCCTTTAAGTTTTTGTGAGTGAAGAGTTCAACGGAAAGTGGTTTTTTTCTGTTCCTAGGGCAGCATAAAACCAAACTACTACCACTGAGGAACATGCATATCAAATAAATACATTGATTAAAAATGCCTGGGCATAGAGTGACATAAACTGTGGTCTCATATCCAGGGCTGAAAAATGATCAAATGTAAATGCTACAGTAAAGGCCTATGCTGTTAAACTCTATGGGGCATGAATGTAGCCTTAAAAACAAATGCAATTTCCAAGCTTGTAAACTAAAGAATGTATTGGGCAGAGAGGAGTTTTATTACAATTAGAAGTGCTGGTATTGATTTGACATTTCACTGTAATGGAGACGTAGAGTCACTGATGGCTTAGTCAGGGATACTTATGTAGCTGATGAGAAGCCGTAATGCCGTAGATGGGGAGAAAACAATAGCAATAGCATCTTCTGCCAATCTAATCAAGAACTTCCTTTTTACAGAGCTCTCTAGACAGAGAGCATTATGGGTATTCATATCTATTATAGGTTGCAGAACAAAATTCCTTTAAGCAAACAATATCCAAAGGTAATTATTCTGGAGATCATTTACTATTCATTAAAATAAAAATATTGATCAAGATTCAGTAGACACAATAATGCATATCTACATGAGCATAGTAAAACCCCAAGACGAGAAGAGAAGGCTGAAATTGATTGCTGTATATATTTTTTGGAATTGTTTCTGGCACACAGGAGGTTAATAATTAGGGTGACCATATTGCCGCTTTAAAAAGGGACACATATGAAAAATACATATGTCAGGGCTGTTTTTAGAAATGTTTTGTATAAGAACCCTGACATATGTATTTTTCATATGTTTCCCTTTTTAAAGCGGCAATATGGTCACCCTATTAATAATATTATAACTGTCACAGTAGGACTCATTATAGGATTGGGATCATAAGAGTGTTTGTGAACATTTAACCCCTTAGCTGAGACTGCGCACTTTCAAATGCATTATCACACATTTCAGAATGGAGCTGCACCTGTAAATATTATCACATAAGCGTACAGTTATGATTTCTTATTATTTAAAGGGACATGGGATTCAAAGTTACATTTTCATTATAAATTTTTTGTACAATTTGAAAAAATACACTTTTGTTATCAAGTTTACTTTTTTTCTTGGTATCCTTAATTAAAACTTAGCTCCTTTCGATGAGATCATACTGAAGTAGGTTCAGAAGTGTACACGTGTTTTTAGTATATAACATTTTTATAAATGTTGCAGAATTAGCTGCAATAAAGTGATACCAAGAAAGAGATAATTCTCTGTCTAAATCATGAAAATTTAATTTTGACTCCCATGTCCATTCAATAAACACTGCAATCCCCAATGGGCCTTTTTTCAACTCGGTGCTGAGCCAATTTTTAGCTTTTTTTGCTGCCTACATTTAAACCCTGTTTTAGGTCAAATTTCACTAAGTGACCCACACAAATGATATATTATTTTTTTTTCAGCAGGTCCAGGAGATTTACAATATGACATTATTATATTTATATATATATATATAACTCTAAACCAAGGAATGCACTCACTGGTCTTTTCAAAGCAAACGTGTTTTAATGTAACGTTTTGGGGACCGTATCCCTTTTGAAAAGACCAGTGAGTGCATTCCTTGGTTTAGAGTTATTGATTTACTGTTTGCACCCTGGCAGTTGGATGTTGAAGTGAGAGAGCTCTTCACCTGCTACTATATATATATACCAAATACAGCAATCAGTCCAGCACTTCTTTTAGGTAACCCTTCAATGGGTATAGCTTTTTACAGGTTTACCTTTGCAGTGCACGTTTGCCTGGGAGGCCTGCCATACTCCCATATATAATTCCAAAAGTAGACAATGGCAACAGCACTTTTCTTTAAAATACTTCTTCTTTATTTAGGCAACATTAAGATAAAAACACAGCGACGTTTCAAGCCTCTTGGACCATTACCCATGCTATGGATTAAGAACAAACATCTCCCTTATATACACCTGTGTAAGGGGTGTGGCTTAATTAGTTACAAGGTTTTACCTGAACATAACTCATGTTGGTATCCCCAACCGGTCAGGTTCTAACTAAACATTTCATCCTTATTTTCAACATTTATTTCTCCACACTTAAATGTCTATTGGTAAAGTTTAACATATATGATTTTTCATTATATTTAGGATAGACACAAATCCACAATCATAATACACAGATATTTTAAAAACAGTTATAAAAACAAATGCAGATCATAATCCTTGTTTAATCCATTCGGATACAGAGTTTTCAGATTTTTTATCCACCATACTTCTTTCTTTTTAAGTAACAACTCTCTATTGCCTCCTCTCCTTGGTTTAGGAATATGGTCTATGACCTGAAACCTTAACTGGCTGACAGTATGCCCTGCTGTTATAAAATGTGATGAGACAGGTAACGTCATGTCCTTAAGGAGAGTTGTTACTTAAAAAGAAAGAAGTATGGTGGATAAAAAATCTGAAAACTCTGTATCCGAATGGATTAAACAAGGATTATGATCTGCATTTGTTTTTATAACTGTTTTTAAAATACCTGTGTATTATGATTGTGGATTTGTGTCTATCCTAAATATAATGAAAAAGCATATATGTTAAACTATACCAATAGACATTTAAGTGTTGAGAAATAAATGTTGAAAATAAGGATGAAATGTTTAGTTAGAACCTGACCGGTTGGGGATACCAACATGAGTTATGCTCAGGTAAAACCTTGTAACTAATTAAGCCACACCCCTTACACAGGTGTATATAAGGGAGATGTTTGTTCTTAATCCATAGCATGAGTAAGGGTCCAAGAGGCTCGAAACGTCGCTGTGATTTTATCTTAATGTTGCCTAAATAAAGAAGAAGTATTTTAAAGAAAAGTGCTGTTGCCATTATCTACTTTTGGAATTATATATATATATATTTGGCATGTGAGATAGCTGCGGCAAAAACTGTAAAAAAAAAAAAAGTATAATATTTGCATATATTTTAAATGATCCAGTGACGACTGCTGCCTGTTACTGTGATAACCTTACTAAACTGTCATCAAGGGTAGCCATATGTGAACTAGGGACCCATATGGGCTTTGGGGGTTATATTTATAGATAAGAGAGGCCCTGTTGTGCAGAAATAAAATCACTTGTGTTCTTGCAAGATGTTTACTGTTACCACAGTGATCACCTGACTATACAGACACAATTTATATTTATTTTAGAGGAGGACTTGTCTAGAAAATAAACTTTATTAGGGGTCTCTAGACATAACAGATTTTTTGGCATGTGGTGTTTTTTTTTACTTTTTAAAAACATATCTGCTTGATATTACTGCATAAGGATCACCACAATTTATAAGAGCAGACAATTCTCTTTCAAATGAGGGGTCTTGCAGGTTTGTAACTGCTAAGAGCTAAGATTAAGGGGTTTGAATAACCTCCCCCCATCCAACTCCCTTACAGCTACATTGAGCTTCCTGGCTCAGCCCCCTTTGTGACATAACCACGTGCATATGGGGTGATATCACTGGTACTCCCATGAAGCCTAGGCCACTAGCCAACCAATGATCCCTGGCCTGTAGTGTGGGGGTCCCATGGATATCCCCCACCATGACGAAAAGTGCCTGTCATGCGCCTGCAGGTTGCAATGTGCATGATGAACTATAGCTCATTATGCACATCAAAGGGGTTAAAAAGCATAGCTAATACTATTTCACTAAACTATGCAAATTCACTGTTTAAAAAGCATCCAGTAACAAGGACATGGATTCCAACTAATCAGATCTTCCATGTGAAAAAAAAATTGTCTTTCATTTCAAAGCATCTCCATTCCATAAGAAGATCTGACATTTGAATAAGATCAGACACATCTAATTAAACACACAAAAAACAAACAAAGAAAAAACTATAAGGAACAGGGGAATCCCATAAATTGTACAGACTTTAAAGGGGTATGAAAATCAGAATTAAAGTGAAGGTAAACTTTGATGAATGGAAGCACGTTTTTTAAAAAAAATTCTATTAAAAACAGGGGCACTTTCATTCATCAAAGTTTAGAAAGCAGCCGTTTTGATTAAAAACTTACCTTTGTTTTTTCACAGCCAGAGCAGCTTCCCCCACCCGGAGATCCTCTCTCCACACGTCATCAATGACTAATCCAGCTTTCTCCAATCATGGCATGGCCTCAGGCAATGACTACCCTAGGGGGAAAGCCATGATTGGAGGAAGCTGGATTAGTCATTGATGACGTGTGGAGAGAGGATCTCCAGGTGAGGGAAGCTGCTCTGGCTGTGCAAAGAAGAAAGGTAAGTTTTTAATCAAAACGGCTGCTTTGTAAACTTTGATGAATGAAAGTGCCCCTGTTTTTAATAGTATTTAAAAAAAATGGGCTTTCATTCATCAAAGTTTACCTTCACTTTAAGCTTTCATGTTTCAGCTAGATTGTGCAATTTAAAGAGACATTTTACTTTACTTCTATTATCAAACTTACTTTGCTCTTTTGGTATCCTTTATTAACCCCTTCCTGCTGGTACTAATTTGTTACATCGGAACAAAAGTTCAGATGTAAACAAATGAGTAAAAAATTGAAATCAATTGTTTCAATGATGGGAACGGTTCTTGGGGGAGTGCCTATGATGCTAGGCAGGCCCTTCAGTCCGCGATCCCAGTTAGGAAGCCGTAGCTGCTTCAGTACAGCAGAACAGCTAGGACGTTCCATGCCATCCTAACGGCGCAAAAGCCCAGCACAGTAAGGACGGCATGGAATGTCCTAACGGCATTAATCGGTTAAAAAAACATATGTAGGTAGGCTCAGGAGCAGCACTCTGCTGGGAGCTAGCTGGTTATTGGTGGCTATACACATATCACTCTTTTCATTGGCTCACCAGACATGTTCAGATAACTTCCAGTAGTGCATTGCTGCTCTATTGCTGAGCAACCCAAAAAAAACTTTCATGATTTAGATAGAGCATGCAATTTAAAAAAACTTTTTAGTTTATATTTATTATCAAAATGTCTTTGTTCTTTTCGTATCCTTTGTTGAAAAGCAGGAATGTAAGCTCAGGAGCCTGAACATGCCTGGAACACTATATGGCAGCAGTTTTTCAGGAATGTTATCCCTTTGCAAGAGCACTAGATGGCCGCACTATTTCCTACCATGTATGTTCCAGATGCCTACCTAGGTATCTCTTCAACAAAAAATACCATGGGAACAAAGCAAATTTGATCATTTAAGTACATTTTGGGATTTATATCCCTTTTAATTTCTTTGCAGAGGTTAGCTACAAAGTTATATGTAACAAGAGGACAATAATAAATACTCTTACACTTTACCTTCACATCATTTTAATAGAAGCAAACGATACACAGAATTCAAAATAGTTGCAGCGGGACACACAAGCGAAAGTCAGATGGGGTCCCCCCCAGAGATGTATTTGTCCTTTAAATGATGAAATAAAGTTAGGAATATTTCCTCACTTGTGCCGCTGCAGCTAATTTGAATTCTGTTATTACGGCTTTTTCTGCCTTACTGCATAGCACCTCGTTACAAGGAGGTCAAATTTTTATTTAATCCCTTTTGTTTTTTTGGGTTTTTTTTTCTTCAAAAGATGATGAGCATAGGCACTTTTAGCAACAGTGTGTATGCAAAGCAAATGATACACAGCCAAATAAAAATGAACACATTCTGGCAAGTGTTATATTGATATATTGATGACGACTGTCAAATATGTTTGAATGCTTTTTTTTTTCACTTTTTAACCATTAAAACCAGTTTATCACATCTGGGCAATTAATAATTTAATATTATTTTGAGTACTTATAAAAGTAAACTTTAAACCTACAAATGTTTATTTTCAATCATGATTCAACATTTAGATGTTCCTGTTTAAATTAGGTACAAGATACAAATTGTGATTTTTAGTTTTTTTTTTTTTTTATTAAACCAGGAAACAGTTATTTTTAATAACACGTGAATTCAACATGGGAACTTTAACATTAATAAAATGTATAAACATTCATGTAGTGACAATTGAAAAGGTAACAATTGTCCAAGTTAAATAATTTGAAAAATCCTAAAAAAAATATGTGTTACAAATCTCTTATTTATTGTCAGTCCTGCTGTTAGTTTGTCCCCATCGAAAACATTAGTATCATGTCTTGAATGCATTTGAAACCCTTGTGATAAATATATTTTTGGGGTGTTCAAATAAGTTTAAATGTGAAAATTCCACGAAAAGTCATGCAGGGTAATTTGCTTGGGAAATCTAACTGGAATGGGGTCCAAAGTGCTTTGTATCCCACAGTAGGTGTCAATAATATTCTTTATAAGGGATTTGCTTAAAGGGACTCAGTACTATACTGTAAACTATTTTCTTTTGTTCTTTCAATATTATTTTGTATTAAAAAAAGGGTTGTAAAAGTTGTTTAAATTTAATGTGAAACTAAAAGGAATTGTTTGATTGTATTTTGTGAGTGAGTCTTGGGATTCTTCTGCTTATTGGCTGATAGGGGAAACTCACACAGAAAAAGTGGATTTATTTAGCAAAGGAACATCTATTTAACCCTTTCCTGCCATTATGATGTTCCATGTTGTCCTAACTGTGCTGGGCTTTAGCTCTGTTAAGACGGCATGGAATGCCCTATCCATTTGGCTGTCCTGGAACCATAGCTGCTTCGTAAATGGGATTGTGGGCTTTATCATAGGAGTTAGTTGTTAACAAACAAGTATTTCTTAGTTTCAAAATCAATCTCAATAGCTTTAACCTAACCATTTTTTCTGCAAAAAGAGTTTGAACATGTTAATATTCTGTTTTTTTCATATACATTATATATTTTATTTTAATTTCTCCTTTAACCTTTACAGTTCTGTTTGATATGCAGTTGTGTCATGTTCTATTTAATGGTTATTGGTTTGCAGAAGCAAAGGTCAGCTAAAATATGTTTGTTTAATTACTATAGTTTGCATGCACAAGCTAAATATTGTTTTAAGACTTCCCTGAACTATCTTGGTACATTTGTGATAAAGAGGTTGTCTTGTTCCTGCTTATTAATCTATTAAGTGAAATTTTCTAAAGCATAAAAAAAGTTAATTGCCACCAAAAACATTTAAAATTAGTATGAAGGTGCTTTTTTGTTGTTGCTATTTCTGCGTTCCTTTTTGCAGGGGAGTCACCTTGAAGGGACAGTAAACACCTTGAGAATGTTATATAAAATTGTTAGTTATCGATAATGACAATATACTTTTATTTTGCCCCTTTTCACGTAATTTAGCTCTAAAATTGAGGATTTTCTAATTCTCATTTGCACCCTGCTGACTTATGAAGGCTAACTCTGCTTCATATCCTTCCCTGATTGGATCTAATTTATAACAGTTGCAAAACAATTCACTTTATAATAACATGATGACCTTGGCTAGCCTTGTTGGCTGCAGAATAAGGCCCATTGGTTGCTTCAAATAAGGAAAATTGGTAGGTGGAATTTGGCTATTGACAAACAATTGTCTGTTAAATTATTTTAAATGTTTGACTGATATGTCATTTTTATAGCAACACAATAGAAATATATTTTAATTGTAAGATATTTACTGTCCCTTTAATCAATGGAAGTAGAAATTATCAGTTCATTACACCAGTAATTTTCAAAATAGAACATGTAAAATATGAGAATTACAGATAGTGTGGAAATGTGTTAGTGACTGTCATGTGAATTATGGCTTGTTTTTGGAATTAGCAATATTTGTAAATTCTCTCATATGAAATAATATATCTGTCTATTTTCTGCAGAGTGACCGGCTCCTAATTAAAGCAGGAAAGATAGTGAACGATGACCAGTCATTTCTAGCTGATATATATGTTGAAGATGGGTTAATCAAGTAAGTTAAAATTGTCTTGTATCAGTCATGGGTTGTTACATTTATTTTACATCTTAAGCCAACAAGAACATCCAGTCTAACATTTTTTTTAGGAACTGATAAGAATATTTAAATAAATGTATTGGCAGATTAATAAAAAATAAGAGATAGGGTCCAGAAGAAAAATCCTAGAAGTAGTAGCTCCCTGGCTCTAAGGGCTGTTGTAAATAATTTCAGTAATGAAAATTCAGACAAATAATTTGTTCATGTTGATAGATACAAAACAGGGTTCCCAATTGCCCCATCAATTGCAGACTTGTCACAGTTGTATGAGCTTTGTATCTGTTCCCCTTAATGCTTTCCCTTCCTATTTATGTCACACTTTCTATAAAAGAAACTTGGGTCCACTCTAACCCAATGTGCACAACCTGCTGATCTGTACCCTAACATTACTTAAAGGGACATAAAAATACTTTAATGTGGTTGTTGTATGAAAGCAATAACTCAATAATAAAATGCTTTATGGGCTCAATGTACTAATGATCTCATACATGTGAGGCTGCTTCCCGCAATGTGCATTCAACTGAACACGCTTGTTTTAATGATACATCCATGCAACAGACGTATGGAGTCTGCTGCCCTTCAGTGCAAAGCCGTGTAGACAAGTTCTCAATTTTAAACCTTGTCCATGTGGCTGTTAGTACATAGGGCATACTGTGTGTAGGTGGTTCTTCACTTGTCAAAGATTACACAGACTTTTCCCACATAAGGGAAACATGTCAATAGCGACATGGATCCCATGTGGTGGTGATGTTCTCATATCCAGAATTTGTGGCTTTCTGTTCTTAAAGGGACATGAAACCCAGCCTTTTGCATTCATGATTCAAATAGAGCATGCTCTTTTTAAACAAATTTAATTTGCTTCTAATGTGAAATGTTCTTGTTATCTTGAAAAGCATAGATGTGAGCTGGGGATTGTGCACGTGTCTGGAGCTCAATATGGCAGCAGTTTTGCAAAAATGTTTTCCATTTGTAAGAGCACTAGATGGCAGCACTATTTTCTGCCATGTAGTGCTCCAGACACCTACCTAGACCATCAACAAAGAATATCATGGGAACTAAGCAAATTTGATAACAAAAGTAAATGTAAAACTTTTCTTTAAAATTGTATGCACTGTCTGAATCACAAAATAACATTTTTGGGTTTCATATCCCTTTAAGGATATGGCAACAATAATTCATATTACCTTTTATTTAGATTAAAGGGAAATTAAACACAACATTTTTCTTTCATAATTCAGATAGAACACACTATTTTAAACAACTTTCCATCTGACTTCTGTTATCTAATTTGCTTAGTTCTCTTGGGATCCATGCGGAAAATCGATAGCTAGGTAAGCTTAGGAGCTGGGAGCTAGGTGCTGATTGGTGGCTGCACATATATGTCTATTGTGATTGGCTTACTGATGTGTTCAGCTGGCTCCCAGTAGTGCAGTAGCTGCTCCTTCAATAAAGGATACCATGAGAATGAAGCAAAATTGATAATAGAAGAAGATTAGAAAGTTGTTTAAAAAAGTATGATCTAGCCGAATGTTTTGGCTATTAACTAAATCTCCAAAGAGGAAATGTAAACCAGATTTCAAATTGATTCATAAATAGTCTTACATTTTTTATAGCAAAAATTGGAAAAAGTACAGTTACACCCTCTTTGTCCATGTGAATACATAAAGTATGTGACTTACTAGATTTGGAGCAGTATCATTATTTAAAGCTTGGCAACACAGATAGATACATATGACAGCTACTTGGGAAGATTATTTGCGTAACCAGTCTACTCACAGAATACGCACGCTCCCCTTAAGATTCTATAGTTGTTTTTACTGTATAATTGTTTTGATTGTTGACTTGCATGAATCTGATGGGTAGTGTATTATGATATATAGGACAGGTTTTAGTTTTAGTATTGTATTGTTTGTTGTTTAAATGTTTATTCCATACAATTATCCCAGTAATTTTTATGGTGGGATACGGTGCTTCTCACCCCTTTTGATGTTTTTCTTTATTGTGATTTGCTTGTCCAGTTTTGTAATGTCTTAATATTTGTTTAATACATACTGGTAGAAAGGCTGTATGTGTGTAACCCCTGCAAATGAACCTGTGTGCAGCCACCAATCACCAGCTAGCTTCCAGTAGTGCATTGCTTTTTCTGAGCATACCTAGATATGCTTTTCAGCAAAGGATACTTTACAAATTTCTTGATACCTCCCCTGGCTTGCTGAAGTTAGAATGGGTAAAGTTGTTAGGTGTGAAACCTTCACATTTTTGGCTATTATTATTAATATTATTGTTTTTCTGTTTAGACAAATTGGGGAGAACCTTATAGTTCCTGGCGGAGTAAAGACCATTGATGCACATGGTATGCTTGTTATACCAGGAGGGATAGACGTCCACACACGGCTACAGATGCCAGTAATGGGATTGACCGCTGCAGATGACTTCTTTCAAGGAACAAAAGCTGCACTGGCTGGCGGCACTACAATGATAAGTGTGTACCTTGTAAAATTCAGGTGCAATTCATGCAGCGTTGTGCCTCTAAACATGTAACCTTTAAGTAAATTGAACCTCAGGTTTCAAAACCCCCCAAAAAACAGAAACTTTTTTTAAAATATGTATGAAATCCAAGTTCTGTAATTGTTAGAAAAACACTTAAAATTCCTGATAAGTTTTAAAACATTTGGAGATAACATCTGGGAAAAGCTCATTTGTGGACAGTTGTCAACAAACATATTCTGATTGGCAGTGATACGACCAAGGGTATTCAGTCGGACATCTCTGTGTTAGATCATTTTTTTTTAACCCTGACCCACAGAACCAACAGATTATAAGGATATTTTTAATAAGAATAGGTAAACCAATGGCCTCGATTTAATAAAACCCATTTGTGAAATGAATATCATGGTGAAAACAATGACTGCAACTTCCGAACAGCGAAAGGCAACATCAGTTCATTTAAATCAATGGAGCAGCTTTTGTCTTGAAACCGCAAACTTCTCTCTGCATAGAAACCATTCCACTGTCAAGGATATTGGCATCACCAAAAAAAAGACAAAACAAACTAATAAAAATAAAAAAGACTCTTTAAAACTGACATATGCACATAAAAAGAAAAACAAATAGAGAAAAATACAATTTAAAAATTAGAAAACCTAATTTGCTTTGAAAAAGCGAAACGCGACTGCCAGAAGAGATACATCACATGGGCAGTCACTTTTTTTGTAAAACCTACTTGCTGAGTTGCAGTACAGGTGAAACATCCAGACAATGGGGTACATTTATCAAGCAGCGGCTTGCTGGAAACAGAATTTAAAGGGACACTGTACCCAACTTTTTTCTTTCATGATTCAGATAGAACATGACATTTTAAGCAACTTTCTAATATACTCCTATTATTACATTTTCTTCATTCTCTTGGTATCTTTATTTGAAATGCAAGAATGTAAGTTTAGATGCCGGCCCATTTTTGGTGAACAACCTGGGTTGTCCTTGCTGATTGTTGGATAAATTCATCCACCAATAAAAAAGTGCTGTCCAGAGTCTGAACCACAAAAAACCTTAGATGCCTTCTTTTTCAAATAAAGATAGCAATAGAACGAAGAAAAATTTATAATAGGAGTAAATTAGAAAGTTGCTTACAATTGCCTGCTCTATCTGAATCATGAAAGAAAAAAATTGGGTTCAGTGTCCCTTTAAGAAGCAGCGGTCTTTAGGTGGTGGACTAAAATCATCCCTATAAGATACGATTCAGGGCGGACATAGTGATGCTATAGCCAATCATGTCTGCCCGGGGTATGATAAATCTACCCCCTTACCTATAGAATGCCCTGGAACATATCAGAATGCCCACAGTCAGCCCCTTGTCCTGCCCAGCTGCATTATTAATAAAACAAAACAGACGTGTGAATAATAATTGCGCGCCTTTACAGAACCCATTTTCAAAATGTGTTGTGGTTGCAATTATTGTTTTTCTGTGTTGCTTCTTGCTAGCCATTCTCCTTTGCTGTGCAAGATATCAGATATTGAGCCATTTAACCCCTACAGGCGTACCTCAGAGATATTGCGGGTTTGGTTCCAGACCGCTGCAATAAAGCGAATATAGCAATAAAGTGAGTCACGCAATTGTTTTTGTTTCCCAGTGCATATATAAGTTATATTTATACTATACTGTAGTCTATCAAGTGTGCAATAGCATTATGTTTAAAAAAACAATGTACATACCTTAATTAAAAAATACTTTATTGATAAAAAATGCTAACCATTAATGCTCCATTAATAGAGCCTTCAGCGAGTCATAATCTTTTCGCTGGTGGTGTTTATATACAGGGAGTGCAGAATTATTAGGCAAGTTGTATTTTTGAGGATTAATTTTATTATTGAACAACAACCATGTTCTCAATGAACCCAAAAAACTCATTAATATCAAAGCTGAATAGTTTTGGAAGTAGTTTTTAGTTTGTTTTTAGTTATAGCTATTTTAGGGGGATATCTGTGTGTGCAGGTGACTATTACTGTGCATAATTATTAGGCAACTTAACAAAAAACAAATATATACCCATTTCAATTATTTATTTTTACCAGTGAAACCAATATAACATCTCAACATTCACAAATATACATTTCTGACATTCAAAAACAAAACAAAAACAAATCAGTGACCAATATAGCCACCTTTCTTTGCAAGGACACTCAAAAGCCTGCCATCCATGGATTCTGTCAGTGTTTTGATCTGTTCACCATCAACATTGCGTGCAGCAGCAACCACAGCCTCCCAGACACTGTTCAGAGAGGTGTACTGTTTTCCCTCCTTGTAAATCTCACATTTGATGATGGACCACAGGTTCTCAATGGGGTTCAGATCAGGTGAACAAGGAGGCCATGTCATTAGATTTTCTTCTTTTATACCCTTTCTTGCCAGCCACGCTGTGGAGTACTTGGACGCGTGTGATGGAGCATTGTCCTGCATGAAAATCATGTTTTTCTTGAAGGATGCAGACTTCTTCCTGTAGCACTGCTTGAAGAAGGTGTCTTCCAGAAACTGGCAATAGGACTGGGAGTTGAGCTTGACTCCATCCTCAACCCGAAAAGGCCCCACAAGCTCATCTTTGATGATACCAGCCCAAACCAGTACTCCACCTCAACCTTGCTGGTGTCTGAGTCGGACTGGAGCTCTCTGCCCTTTACCAATCCAGCCACGGGCCCATCCATCTGGCCCATCAAGACTCACTCTCATTTCATCAGTCCATAAAACCTTAGAAAAATCAGTCTTGAGATATTTCTTGGCCCAGTCTTGACGTTTCAGCTTGTGTGTCTTGTTCAGTGGTGGTCATCTTTCAGCCTTTCTTACCTTGGCCATGTCTCTGAATATTGCACACCTTGTGCTTTTGGGCACTCCAGTGATGTTGCAGCTCTGAAATATGGCCAAACTGGTGGCAAGTGGCATCTTGGCAGCTGTACGCTTGACTTTTCTCAGTTCATGGGCAGTTATTTTGCGCCTTGGTTTTTCCACACGCTTCTTGCGATCCTGTTGACTATTTTGAATGAAACGCTTGATTGTTCGATGATCACGCTTCAGAAGCTTTGCAATTTTAAGAGTGCTGCATCCCTCTGCAAGATATCTCACTATTTTTGACTTTTCTGAGCCTGTCAAGTCCTTCTTTTGACCCATTTTGCCAAAGGAAAGGAAGTTGCCTAATAATTATGCACACCTGATATAGGGTGTTGATGTCATTAGACCACACCCCTTCTCATTACAGAGATGCACATCACCTAATATGCTTAATTGGTAGTAGGCTTTCGAGCCTGTACAGCTTGGAGTAAGGCAACATGCATAAAGAGGATGATGTGGTCAAAATACTCATTTGCCTAATAATTCTGCACTGCCTGTAGTTGTGTTTATATGTGTATTCATGTGTATTTGTTTGTTTATATGTGTATATATATTGGAAAAAATTGCTCCAATAAACCTGCTGGATACTGGGTGCCACAAACCTTCAATTTGTAAAAAGAGCAACATATGTATTAAATGTCGGACGGACATGATCTGCTGTAGCGCATTTAACATTGCACAAGCATTTCTGGTGAAATGCTTGTGCAATGCCGCCCCCTGCTTATTCGCGGCCAATCCGATCAGGATGATTACTGTCCCCCACCTCAGAGGGCCTGAAGGCTCACGTGGAAACAGCTGCATTCGTAGCATAGTAAATCGGCCCCAATGTCTCAGTCACTGAGGCTGATTCATCTTTTATCAAATTGGGATATGCTTTTAATCTTACACATATATGAAGATGTATTTTCTAATCAATACCTGATCTAGTTTTTAACAAAACAAAAAAAACAACAGTGTGTAATGTCAAAAAAATCATAAAAGTTTCAAACTGATTTAAATGTTACTCATGAAATATAAACATATCATTAAATAAAAGTGTTCTGCTATTGGACTGATGGAAAAATCCATTGGCCTTACTTGATTTGTCCTTTATAAGCCTACTATAAACTGTTGTGAAAAAACGTTATTAATTAGAGGTAGTTTATTATCGTCATATCATTAGGTGTTAGATATGTGTAAGGGCTAAATTTTCTGTTTGGCCTAATCTTTTGTTCAGAATATTCAAAATACTTTATATTTTGAATATTTGGTGCCTGTGGTTTGGTATTCGTCTTGTTTTAAACAAAATTAATACTGACCACTCATGAAATATTTACATTTGTTTTCGAAAAAGTTCACCTGTAGCGACTAAAATTCTTACCTAATCACATTGAAGAACAACACTAACCCGCTCCTCTGCTGTAAGCGCGTTTGGGCTGTGAAGAAGAGGAACAGTTTATCGCTGCTATCCAACACGCTTAGGGAAGTATTTTTAACTATTTAAAGGAAAAAAATGAATAATGTAGAATTTGGCATTATTCCTTAATTTTCTTTAAATTTTGTGCTGCATTTGTTCGGATATTCATCCCGCAAAAACTATATGAATATCCATGTTTTGTTAATGAATGTTCATTCGTAACAAAACAAATGCACATGTCAACTATTTGACAATAATATATATAGATATTGTGTATAGCATCTACTTACAATACGTGTTCTTTTTGTTTCAGTTGACCATGTTTTTCCTGACGCTGGGATGAACTTAGTTGCAGCATATGATCAGTGGCGAGAATGGGCTGAAGGAAAAGTCTGCTGCGATTACTCCCTGCATGTGGATATCACATACTGGCATGAAAGTCTTAAAGAAGAGTTAGAGGCATTAGTGAAAGATAAAGGTGAGTTTAACAGCATCTAACTTTCTTTTGTTGCTGCACTAGAATAGGTGTTCATTGAAAACAATATTATTGTGATAACATTATTGTGAAGACAACAATCTATGAATAAGTGTAACTGCATTTGTGAAAAACACGTAAGATTTATCTTGGTAACCTCCATAAATTATATTTAATATATTTATATATTTATATTATATATAAGTATGTTGAAGTTTTAATTAGCTCTTCAGTGTGATGCCTTGAACTTGACATTGGGTGTTTAAACCCCTTAGTTCCGCCTCTCCAGTCTGCATCCCACGGCAATGTAGGGATTCCCCTTGCTGTCTGTCTGGAGGAGCTTGAGACAGCCTATAAGGCAACGGTTTTCAGTATTATATTGTGGACACAGTTTTCCCTTCCATAGACCCAGTCTAAGGAAGGTGCACCTGTCTCTGAAATGTCATCACCAAAACATTGTTTATTTTTGCTTAAGGGGCAGTAAAGTTAATATTAAAGTTTCATGATTAAAATAGAACATGCAATTTTAGACTGCTTTCCAATATACTTCTGTTATCTCATTCCCTTTGTTCTTTTGGTATCCTTAGTTGAAAAGCATACCTAGGTAAGCTCACAAGTAGCAATGCATTACTGGGTCCTTGCTGCTGGTTGGTGGCTGCACATATGTCTCTTCTTGAAATGGCTTACCCAATGTGTTCAGCTAGCCACTGCTGCTCCTTTAACAGAGGATACCAAGAGAATGAAGCAAATTAGATGATGTAATTATATATTTGAAAGTTGTTTAAAATTATATGCTCTATCTGAATCATGAAAGAAACATTCTAAATTGCATGTCTCTTTTAAATCTAGTAAGTGTGGACATTGTCTATCAGTATACAGTAATTATGGTGGGGTGTGCGTGTGGGTGCATGTGTACGTGGGTGTGTGTGTGTACGTGTGTGCGTGTGTGTGTAGGTGGGTGTGTGTGTGGGTGAGTGTGTACGTACATGTGTGTGTAGGTGGGTGTGCGTGTACGTGGGTGTGTGTGTGTAGGTGGGTGTGCGTGTGGGTGCGTGTGTACGTGGGTGTGTGTAGGTGGGTGTGCGTGTGTGTAAGTGTGTGCATATGTGTGTGTGTAGGTGGGTGTGCGTGTGTGTAAATGTGTGCATATGTGTGTGTGTAGGTGGGTGTGCGTGTGGGTGAGTGTGTACGTATGTGTGTGTGTAGGTGGGTGTGCGTGTGTAAGTGGGTGTGCGTGTGTAGGTGGGTGTGCGTGTGTAGGTGGGTGTGTGTGTGTAGGTGGGTGTGCGTGTGTGTGCGTGTGTAGGTGGGTGTGCGTGTGGGTGAGTGTGTGCGTGAGTGTGCGTGTGTAGGTGGGTGTGCGTGTGTAGGTGGGTGTGCGTGTGGGTGAGTGTGGGTCGGTGTGTGTACATATACAGTGAAGCTAATGTCCTACAAATTAGTTTATGCATAAACCCACCAAAAATAGAGAGCATGTGTCTCTAGCCTTAAAGACCACAAAAAGTCAATCATTTCTCAGTTTTTCTTTAAATTGCTTAATCAAAGTAATTAAACCTGATCCATCCACCATTAATAAGTTGTTTGAAATTGTGTTTTTAACCATCATGGTCCATCTCTGGACATTATTTATAGACAGTGAAGCATGCAAGAGCCTACTTCCTTTGGAGAAAGATGTTCAGGGATTATGAGGAAGTACAAATAGCAAGTGCCTTTTTATAATTGCTCTCATAGTAACTGGTAACATGGCTGGAGAAACTTGTCACAGTTTTATACTGTGTTTCTGATTTTATCCGAGCTTCATTAAAGAAGGGATACTTGGGTATGCATTCAGTTGCAATATTGCTTTAAAAGGGACCAGGGCCGGCTCAATCATGGGAACTGGGTCAGATGGATCCAGGCAGCACTTGACAAAGGGCTGCACTTCATTGACTGAGTCAGTAACTGTCATACCCAGACCACTCCTGTCTTCTGCCTCCATGGGGGAAGTCACAGACTTCCAGCTGCATTACCTCATCATGCACAAAGACACCGAACCGGTAAGGGGTGACATTCAAGTGCATCTCTTCCCTAACTACCTTCCCACTTGTGCAATAGTGCATAAGCATTGGTTGTATGCAGGCAGACATAGTAAGGTCAGCGCCACAGCGGCCAGGCTAGTAGGGTGATAAGCTAATCAGTAATGTTACTACTGGGGGCCGTCATTGCATTGTCTGACCCAGACAGCACACTATCTTGAGCCGGCCCTGAAAGGGACATAAAATAACATAATTAATCACAAGACATTTCTGCAGTCTCACATGTGCGTGTATTACAAGTTGAGAGTAAACGTGTACCATCAGTTTAGCGTGACATAAAGGGTTAGGGCTAAAATAAAAGTTGCACTAGACACAACATAAATGCATTAAAATAAATTGTTACACTTATATATACACTAATAAAAATGATTCATATAAATATTAATTAAAATATTTTATAAGGGTTAAAATGTGTATGGTTTATGACAAGTTGTTTGAATAAAAAGGCCTGTATATGTATCTAAATATGTGTATGTGGGTATATATATATATATATATATATATATACAGTATATATTATTTGTGTATACATGTGTATTTATATATTTATATATGTATATCTGTATATATCTGTATATACGTACATATATACACAAATATATACTTCTATTCTGAAAGTTCCTTTGTGTGCAGCGAGTTTATGCTGAGCTGAACGCTTCCATCCGCCCAAAGCAAGAGGTGATATAACCTTTATTTGTAGCACTTGTAAATCCTAGTGTTTCAAAAATGTTAGGATTTACTATTACTTTAAAACAGTTTTAAAATATTTTGAAAGAAAAAAATACATGTTTGTACATCCCTAGGGACAGATTACTCACTGGCTGATAACGGCAACCCATATGGCTATATTAGCTGGACAGTGAAACATCTAATAAGCCTAAAGATAGAAAATGTTTGTACCAGCACATAGTTTAAAAAACTGCACTCGATTTTAAAATCACCACTTTTATAAACAATAAGGGGGAAAATACTTTAGTGTCCATTTAAGAAATGTATGCTTGATGTCAGGGGCGGAACTACCATTTGTGCAGTAGAAGCCAGTCTATACAGGGAAGCTTTTTATTAGTGGAGGTGCATGACCTGCTATTTCATCAAGATCTTACCTCTTCCACCACCTTTGCATTTACATAACACACCGCAAACAAAATAAAGACACTACACTCAGCGTTGGTGCAAATTGACCGCAGCTCCTTTATTTTAATAAATAATTTTAGAAACTTTAATAACTTAATAAATAACAGTACAAATATTGAAACTGCATTGTAAATAACATACCCCAAAAGAACAGTGGTGCTAGTCCCTACTTATTTCTTTATATCCATGGCCGTCAATCCACTAATGGACCCAACCGTGCAAGTGATTGAGCCCGTCAATAATAAAACATAAGCCTCTAAGGAACCCCTTGTCCTTAGAGACCCCAAACTTGAATTCCCCCCCATGGGAATCCAAAATACCTCTGCATTAACAATTGGCCATAACCTTCTGTAAATGTAAGGGCTAGCACCCCCGCCCGATATTGCGACAACAAAAAACCCATACACAATAACCCTAAAATTAGGGACTGGTGGGAGGGAGATGTTTTCAGTGCAAAATATTTTTCCAACTGCTGGCTTTCCCGCTCAGCTCCCAGCTAAGTAAACTACCCTGCTCCGCCCCTGACTCCTCCTAACCTGAACCTCAACACTGGGCCTCTTCCTCTGCTGTCAAAGCTCCTTCCGGCTAGCTTTGCACCGCCTCTAGGAGCCCCTTTCTATCATCTGTCTATCTATCTACCTATCTATCTATCTGTCTGTCTATATGTCTGTCTATGTCTGTCTGTCATTCTGTCTGTCTGTCTATCTATGATCTATCCTCAAAATCATTATATAGAGCAGTGTGTATGTTATTACTATTGCTTACTACCTTACCATTACCTTTGGAGGGCCCAAAAAAAACAAACAACATTCACTAGGACTCTCTGTTGAGTAAGTCCACTACTGTTTGATGTGATCAAATGATAAGGCATTTAAGTGCATTATAATTTTTTTCTATCTCAATTTAGATGTGTTTTGCTTGCATAAATTAATGAGAAGGACTTTTTAATGAACATATTTGCTCAGTATGCCTTTGGTGCATACATTTTATATATAAATAATATAGTATATATATATATATATATATATATATATAGATTCAGTATATTTTTATAGAAGAAAAATATATATACATAGCAGAGCTGTATGAGAATACTATGTGTAAAGAAGGGGAATACAGCTCTCAGCACAAAATACTCCTAATTGATCTGATATGCAGATTAAAGGCTGAAACATTAGTATCCAGACACAAAAAACATCTGACACACCTCGGTTAACTCAAAAAGCCATGATATTTATTCCTAATAGAAACAAAGCTAGCATGCAATTGTCATAGCACATGTGGGGCCCCACTAAAGTGGATAAATAGACCACAGTATGTATGTGTATACAGATTACCGTAGGACATAATATGAGCCACAAAATAACAGAGATACATAGATACAAAGGTTAGCGGATAATGTCAACAAATAGTGACTGAGAACACTGAAAGATATATCAATCTTGTCATGTAAAGTCCTGATGAAAAGACTTGATGTAGTATATTGCTTAGAGTCTCTAAGTCACTGATAAGGCATTAAACACTGCTGGTCGAAACTGACATTATCGAGGTAAGAGCGTTCTCAAATATCATTTCGCATGATATCTCCAATCTCAGCAATTTTCAGCTCCTTATCCTTGAGCAGCACATGTAATTGTAACAAATGCATACGACCTTGTTTGTTGCAGCGTGATCCGGGTATGCTGGGCAAAGAGGCATTCAGGTAAGTGGACCGGGATTCCTCCTCTGACGTCCTTTCACTCCCAACAGGTAACAGTCTGTATCTTTGCTCCAGAGAACACAGGTCAGACTTGAAACTCCGTATGTCGGTAAGATGATTTCTTACGCCTCTGCCACAGAAACTTTTCCGGCTCCTTTCGAAAATGCACCCGCCAATCTTTACAGGTGCATCTACTGCTGCTTCAATATGATTAGGTCGACGCGCGTTTCACCCCACAATGCTGTGCGGTCGGGGCCTCGTCAGGACTGTCAATCAGGAATGGAACTTGCTGCTTTTATTGATTGCTCACCTGCCAGTATAGAGAGGTGTGTTTATACCAGCCCATTATCTTTGTTAAAGGTGTGACACCTAGTTTTAAGAAAAGCTGTTCGTTTACCCTTCTACTTCACTTTAATATTTACCTATAAAGAACATCAACAGGCACAGGGTTGATATAGATAAAAATACAGTGTGATATATCTCTGGCGGTTAAGCAAGGTTAGTAGCAAGTTAGGAAGGAAACAAAAAATCACGGCATTTAGAAGAAAACCGAAGTGTGCAGAGCTTGAAGCAAACTATGTCAAAAGGACACATAAAATGAAACTAATTATTTTCCTGTGTATCTAGACAAAAGGTCTAGAGTGAATTAATGATTAGACTATACAAAGTGTTAGAAAAATAATAGCGACTTGTTCGCATTATGCCTTAATTTAAGGAGTACCATTGTTACCACTTATAGTACTTAAATCCTATGGATTGGCTGAGATGCAGCTTGTGAGCTAAGGAAATTCCTTTCCACCTTGATTATTCCATAGATATTAGTTATATAAATGATAAGGATTGTGAATAAAATAGTATGAAGAAGTAATTATGTATTTAGCTATATAATGCTATCTGTATTCGCTAGGAAAACTATTTTAGTTTAAGAAGGATCCATATTCTATTCTCTCATTCAGGCCAAGAGGGGACACTGTCTGAAGCACATATGTCCATCTTGCTTCTTTTTTAAGAAGACAAGCATTATTGTCCCCACCTCTACCATTCATGATTCCCTGATCAATTGCTACGAACTTTAAGGAGGAAGTATTACTATTGTGGACATCTTTGAAATGTCGTGCTACACTAGTGTCTCTCTCATAAAGGATATCATCCCTGTGCTCCTGTATCCTGTCCTTGAACATGCGTTTGGTTTTTCCTACATAGAACAGGGGACAGGAGCAGCTCAGGAGATATACCACACCAACGGTGTTACAATTAGAGAAGCATCTAATGTCAAAATGTTTCCCAGTATTTGCTGAAAATGTTTTACATTTGCGCATATAGGGACAGTATACGCAATGCCCACAGGGAAAGTTACCTTTTACTTGTTGGTGTCTATTCAACCAACATTTATCTGGTTCTGACCTCACAAATCTACTTTTGACTAACTTATCCTTTAAATTAGGAGATTTCTTTGCAGTCAAAAGAGGTTTGCTTCCAACTTTTTCTACAATTTTGTCATCAAGGGAAAGTAAATGCCAGTTGTGTGACAAAATCTCTCTTATATTTTGCCATTGGCAGTTGTAAGTGGTTATGAATCTAATATAGTTTTCATTCTTAACATTTTTCCTGCAATACAGCAGATCATTTCGCTTAAGTTTTCTTACTTTGTTTAAAGTCGATTTTATCAAATTATGTGATTATCCTCTATCTAGAAAATTTTTACACATAATCTCTGCATGGTATTCAAATTTTATTTTTGAGGAACAATTCCTCTTTAGTCTTAGCAATTGGCCATAGGGGATTCCTTTCTTTAGGGACTCTGGGTGACCACTAGATGCCTCCAATAGGCTGTTAGTTGCCGTACTTTTACGATGGTTTTCAGTAGAAATGCTCAAGCCTTCTTTTTTAATGCAAATATCAAGGAATGGAAGCTCCTTTTCACTATATGCATATCTCAGTAAAATATTACGGTTGTTAATGTTGAGTGAATTGACAAATTCTTGTAGGCAGGCCAGGGGGCCATCCCAAAACATCAGGATATCGTCCACATATCTAATCCAAAGGGACACATAGGAGCTGAACACATCCTCAAACTGCTCAAATATGTCCAACTTCCATGCCCCTAAATGCAGACATGCATATGTGGGTGCACATACCGCTCCCATTGCTGTCCCCCTGACCTGCCTATAAATAGAACCATCAAATTCAAAAACATTATTCTCAAGAATAAACCTTAATAGGTCTATTACAAAGGTTGTATGTTGGTCACTTCCAGCACCCCTGGTTTTCAAAAAGTGTTCACTGGCTTTAATTCCTGCCTCATGTGGAATTGATGAGTAGAGGCTCTCTACGTCAAGGGATACAAGGATTGTATTGGGGGAGACAGTTACATTGTCCAATTTGCGCAAAAGATCTGGGGTATCCTTTACGTAAGAAGGAAGAGAAAGAAGAAATGGTCTTAGGAAAAAATCCACATATTGTCCGATATGTTCACTGATGCCCCCTATCCCCAACACAATTGGTCTCCCAGGTGGATGGGATTTATTCTTGTGAATCTTCGGGATAATATAAAAGGTGGGCATCACTGGACAAACCGGATTCATGAATTTAAACTCATCTAAAGAAATCAACCCTTCCATTTTTGCACTTTGTAAAATGTGATAGAGTTTTGATTTCATCAAAATCAATGGATTTCTCTGAAGTCTTTCATATTGGGTCTTATCTAAAAGTTGCCTTTTTGCCTCATTTAAGTAGTAAGTTTCATCTAATAGGACTAAATTTCCTCCCTTATCGGCCGGCTTGTAAATAATTCCCTTAGCTGACATGAGTTCCTTAAGGGCATTCCTTTCCTTGAAGGATAAATTATCAACCCAAATCCAATCATCAGGTAATTGCTCAATTTCTTGTTCAACAGATTTTACAAATAGTGAAATAGCAGGAACCTGTGCAATTGAAGGCATGAATGTGGATTTCGGTTTTAGCTTGGTTCTAAAAATTTTATCACTTTCACGGAATGTAGTACGTCCCTCACTGTCAGCTAAGAGTGATGTTAACGCCTTTTGTGCTTCATTTTCTTTTTTACTTTCTGAAAATTGATGAAGGGTATAGTGTAACACAAGCTTTCTGGCGAACATGTGTAAGTCTTTAATGAGATCAAACTTATTTAACTTATTTGTGGGGCAAAATGAAAGGCCTTTTCTAAGCACTTGGATATGGGTTAAATTGAGGTTAAAGGAGGACAAATTTATGATCTGCAGTTCATCATTAGCAGGGGCAGGATTTAATAGCCCTGATAGGGTCTTCTCCGTGGTCTTCCCCTGTTTCTTGATCTCTGTCTCACAGTGTCCCCTCTCCCTCTCTGCTCTCGCTGTGGATATCTCCTCCCTAATTGGGTTGTTTGTGCCTCTCCTCCTCTTCCTCCCCCCTCGTCTCCTCCTATATTGCTTTGTCCCAAATTCTGGGTGCCTGTAGCTCCATCGTTTTTTGAAATCCTGTCATCCGTATCTAAGTCCGACATATCTGTTCCTGAATCATAGGAACCCTTGTCGAACTTATATACATAGACCTTTTTATTTTGGTAATCTTCTTGGTCACGATGTAATTTTCTACATTTTCTTATTTTAATTTCTGCTTGCAATCTAGATATATGTGTTTTGGTTTCTTCATTTAATTTATCAAAATTGGGATCATGATCAAACTTGTTGACTATCTGTAATGCTTCTTCAACTTCTTCCTTAATTTTATTCAATCTTTTATCATTTCTTTTAATTAGCATCTCAATCATTCCTAATGCACACACTGAAAGTTTCTCATTCCATTCTTCAATGAACTCTAAACCTCCCTCTTCCTCTCTGGCATTAAAGCCTGGGTCAAGAAACAACCTTAAGCCCCTTGGGACAATTTTTTTCTCCACGTAATTTGCTAAACTTGAATTTTCAGCTCTAACCTTAACCTGTTTTACTATACAATTTTTGTATTTTTTGAAAGCGTTGAAAACATTGGTTTCTAAATCACCACTTTCAAGATTTGTATTAGTTAGTGACTCTTTTAGTTCAGCTTCCCAGACTTCATCAGATAGGGTAAAGGCCATGTTTGTAGTGTCTGTGAACAATGTCTCAGCCTAAACAAAAAGGAGCAACATATATAAATTATGATATATGTTATTTTAGTATCTCAATTCCAAGGAATGGAGTGTATTGAGAATGCTCTCTTATACTCCTATATTTGATTAGAACTGAAAATAGCAATAGGGAGAGAAACTTTATTCTTCAAAAACACCTAATAAATAGTGTTTATAAATTTGAAAAAACTAACAGAATTTTATACCTAGCCAGTGTTTAGCTGAACATAGGCCTGGTGCAGACCCCAAAATAAATTATATAGATTCAGTATATTTTTATAGAAGAAAAATATATATACATAGCAGAGCTGTATGAGAATACTATGTGTAAAGAAGGGGAATACAGCACTCAGCACAAAATACTCCTAATTGATCTGATATGCAGATTAAAGGCTGAAACATTAGTATCCAGACACAAAAAACATCTGACACACCTCGGTTAACTCAAAAAGCCATGATATTTATTCCTAATAGAAACAAAGCTAGCATGCAATTGTCATAGCACATGTGGGGCCCCACTAAAGTGGATAAATAGACCACAGTATGTATGTGTATACAGGTTACCATAGAACATAATATGAGCCACAAAATAACTCAGACACTACAAACATGGCCTTTACCCTATCTGATGAAGTCTGGGAAGCTGAACTAAAAGAGTCACTAACTAATACAAATCTTGAAAGTGGTGATTTAGAAACCAATGTTTTCAACGCTTTCAAAAAATACAAAAATTGTATAGTAAAACATGTTAAAGGGACACTAAACCCAAACATTTTCTTTCATGATTAAGGTAGAGAATACAATTTTAAACAACATTCCAATTTACTTCTATTACCTAATTTGCTTCATTCTTTAGATATACTTTAATGAAGAAATAGCAATGCACACGGTGAACCAATCACAGGAGGCATCTATGTGCAGCTACCAATCAGCAGCTACTAAGCATATCTAGATATGCTTTTCAGCAAAGAATATCAAGAGAATGAAGCAAAATAAATAATAGAAGTAAATTAGAAAGTTGTTTATAATTGTATGCTCTTTCTAAATCGTGAATGAAAAAATTTGGGTTTCATGTCCATTTAAGGTTAGAGCTGAAAATTCAAGTTTAGCAAATTACGTGGAGAAAAAAATTGTCCCAAGGGGCTTAAGGTTGTTTCTTGACCCAGGCTTTAATGCCAGAGAGGAAGAGGGAGGTTTAGAGTTCATTGAAGAATGGAATGAGAAACTTTCAGTGTGTGCATTAGGAATGATTGAGATGCTAATTAAAAGAAATGATAAAAGATTGAATAAAATTAAGGAAGAAGTTGAAGAAGCATTACAGATAGTCAACAAGTTTGATCATGATCCCAATTTTGATAAATTAAATGAAGAAACCAAAACACATATATCTAGATTGCAAGCAGAAATTAAAATAAGAAAATGTAGAAAATTACATCGTGACCAAGAGGATTACCAAAATAAAAAGGTCTATGTATATAAGTTCGACAAGGGTTCCTATGATTCAGGAACAGATATGTCGGACTTAGATACGGATGACAGGATTTCAAAAAACGATGGAGCTACAGGCACCCAGAATTTGGGACAAAGCAATATAGGAGGAGACGAGGGGGGAGGAAGAGGAGGAGAGGCACAAACAACCCAATTAGGGAGGAGATATCCACAGCGAGAGCAGAGAGGGAGAGGGGACACTGTGAGACAGAGATCAAGAAACAGGGGAAGACCACGGAGAAGACCCTATCAGGGCTATTAAATCCTGCCCCTGCTAATGATGAACTGCAGATCATAAATTTGTCCTCCTTTAACCTCAATTTAACCCATATCCAAGTGCTTAGAAAAGGCCTTTCATTTTGCCCCACAAATAAGTTAAATAAGTTTGATCTCATTAAAGACTTACACATGTTCGCCAGAAAGCTTGTGTTACACTATACCCTTCATCAATTTTCAGAAAGTAAAAAAGAAAATGAAGCACAAAAGGCGTTAACATCACTCTTAGCTGACAGTGAGGGACGTACTACATTCCGTGAAAGTGATAAAATTTTTAGAACCAAGCTAAAACCGAAATCCAAATTCATGCCTTCAATTGCACAGGTTCCTGCTATTTCACTATTTGTAAAATCTGTTGAACAAGAAATTGAGCAATTACCTGATGATTGGATTTGGGTTGATAATTTATCCTTCAAGGAAAGGAATGCCCTTAAGGAACTCATGTCAGCTAAGGGAATTATTTACAAGCCGGCCGATAAGGGAGGAAATTTAGTCCTATTAGATGAAACTTACTACTTAAATGAGGCAAAAAGGCAACTTTTAGATAAGACCCAATATGAAAGACTTCAGAGAAATCCATTGATTTTGATGAAATCAAAACTCTATCACATTTTACAAAGTGCAAAAATGGAAGGGTTGATTTCTTTAGATGAGTTTAAATTCATGAATCCGGTTTGTCCAGTGATGCCCACCTTTATTATTATTATTATTATTATTTTTTATTTATAAAGCGCCAACAGATTCTGCAGCGCTGTTCATAGGTAACAAAGATAAAAGGACAGTACAATATGAGACACCAGACAAAATTTAACAAACAAATACAGGAGAAATTGGGAGCCCTGTTCCCGTGGGAACTTACAATCTAAATGGGGAGGAGGGTGAGAAACAGGAGGTGGGGACTGCAAAGGTGGGAGTGATGTTAGTGTGAAGTTAGATGAGGGCAACTATTAGGCAAGTGGAATTCATTAGTTACTGATTTGGTTATAGGCTTCCCTGAACAAGAAGGTCTTTAGGGAGCGTTTAAAGGAGGAGAGGTTGGGGGAAAGTCTGACAGCACGAGGAAGTGCGTTCCAGAGGGTTGGTGCCGCACGAGAGAAGTCCTGTAGTCTAGCATGAGAGGAGGTGATGGTAGAAGAGGCAAGGAGTAGATCGTTGTTGGATCTTAGGGGACGGGCTGGAGTATATTTGTGGATGAGTGAGGACAGGTATGGGGGGGCTGCATTGGTAAGGGCTTTGTAGGTCAAAGTGAGAATTTTGAATTTAATTCTGCTGTGAATGGGGAGCCAGTGAAGGGACTCACAGAGGGGTGCGGCAGATACAGAGCGTCGGGAGAGGTGGATTAGCCTAGCAGAGGCATTTAGGATGGATTGAAGGGGGGAGAGGCGGGAGAGAGGAAGGCCAGTTAGTAGGTTGTTACAGTAGTCAAGCCGGGAAATTACTAGGGAATGGATTAGCTGTTTAGTAGTTTCAGCGCTCAGAAAAGGACGGATTTTGGAGATATTGCGTAGGTGGTTGCGACAGGATGAAGAGAGCGATTGGATGTGGGGTATGAAGGACAGATTGGAGTCAAGTGTAACTCCAAGGCAGCGGACTTGGGGTGATGGGGAGATAGTGGTGTCGCCGACAGTGATAGTAAAGTTAGAAACTGGAGTAGAATTAGTTGGGGGGATTAGAAGAAGCTCAGTCTTGGACATGTTGATTTTTAGGTGGTGAGAGGCCATCCAGGAAGAAATGCCAGATAAGCAGCTGCTGATGTGGGAAAGGACAGACGGAGAGAGTGCAGGAGTGGATAGGTAGATCTGAGTATCATCAGCATAGAGGTGATAGTTGAAGCCATAGCTACTAATAAGTTGACCCAGCGAGGAAGTATAAATAGAGAAGAGTAGAGGGCCTAGAACAGAGCCTTGAGGTACTCCAACAGACAGAGGCAGTGGAGAGGATGAGTCACCAGCAAATGAGACAGAAAAGGATCTATTAGAGAGATAAGAGTGGATCCAGGAGAGGGCAATGTCACAGAGTCCAAGGGAGCTGAGAGTCCATAAGAGGAGGGGATGGTCAACAGTGTCAAAGGCAGCAGACAGGTCAAGTAAGATAAGTATAGAATAGTGGCCATTGTTTTTAGCAGAAAGAAGATCGTTCGTAACCTTGGTGAGGGCAGTCTCAGTTGAGTGTTGGGGACGGAAGCCAGATTGCAGGGGGTCAAGCAGTGAGTTGGAGGATAGGAAGTGTGTTAGGCGATCGAAAACTAGTTTTTCTAGGACTTTAGAAGCTAGCGGAAGTAGTGATATGGGGCGGTAGTTTGCAGGAGAATTGGGGTCGAGGGAGTGTTTTTTGAGGATGGGGGTGACCTTTGCATGTTTGAATGATGATGGAAATGAACCAGTAGTAAGGGATCGGTTGAATATGTGAGTAAGAGCTGGGGTGAGGGTAGAGGACAGAGAGGGTATTAGATGTGAAGGGATAGGGTCAAGGGGGCATGTAGTGAGGTGTGAGGAAGATATTAGGGAACTCACTTCATTCTCAGTGGTTGGGGGGAAGGTACTGAGAGTGTTGGAGGGGGTGACCGGGGGTGCAGTTGAAAGGTTGCAGTCTTGTGGTGGGATGTTGCTTCTGATGGTAAGTGTTTTGTTGAAAAAGTAATCTGCCAAGTCTTGAGCACTAAAGTCAGATGAGGGGGGTGGTGCAGGTGGATAGAGGAGAGTGTTGAAAGTGGAGAAGAGACGTTTAGGGTTTGAGGAGTGAGAAGATATGAGAGAAGAGAAGTAGTTTTGCTTGGCTAAGTGAAGGGCAGAGGAGTAAGAATAAAGAATGAACTTATAGTGTAGGAAATCGTGTTCAGAGCGGGATTTCCTCCAGGCACGTTCAGCAGCACGGGAGCATTTTTGTAGATAGCGTGTTTGCTGAGAGTGCCAGGGCTGGAGCTGACGACGTGGGGTTTTGCGTATTTGTGGAGGAGCAAGGGTGTCGAGTGCAGAGGAAAGAGTATTGTTATAGTGGTCTGTAGCAAGGTCAGGGCAGGATACCATGGAAGTGTGGGGAAGGTGTTTTTGAATAAGGTTAGAAAGTTGGAGAGGATCCACCTTTTATATTATCCCGAAGACTCACAAGAATAAATCCCATCCACCTGGGAGACCAATTGTGTCGGGGATAGGGGGCATCAGTGAACATATCGGACAATATGTGGATTTTTTCCTAAGACCATTTCTTCTTTCCCTTCCTTCTTACGTAAAGGATACCCCAGATCTTTTGCGCAAATTGGACGATGTAACTGTCTCCCCCAATACAATCCTTGTATCCCTTGACGTAGAGAGCCTCTACTCATCAATTCCACATGAGGCAGGAATTAAAGCCAGTGAACACTTTTTGAAAACCAGGGGTGCTGGAAGTGACCAACATACAACCTTTGAAATAGACCTATTAATGTTTATTCTTGAGAATAATGTTTTTGAATTTGATGGTTCTATTTATAGGCAGGTCAGGGGGACAGCAATGGGAGCGGTATGTGCACCCACATATGCATGTCTGCATTTAGGGGCATGGAAGTTGGACATATTTGAGCAGTTTGAGGATGTGTTCAGCTCCTATGTGTCCCTTTGGATTAGATATGTGGACGATATCCTGATGTTTTGGGATGGCCCCCTGGCCTGCCTACAAGAATTTGTCAATTCACTCAACATTAACAACCGTAATATTTTACTGACATATGCATATAGTGAAAAGGAGCTTCCGTTCCTTGATATTTGCATTAAAAAAGAAGGCTTGAGCATTTCTACTGAAAACCATCGTAAAAGTACGGCAACTAACAGCCTATTGGAGGCATCTAGTGGTCACCCAGAGTCCCTAAAGAAAGGAATCCCCTATGGCCAATTGCTAAGACTAAAGAGGAATTGTTCCTCAAAAATAAAATTTGAATACCATGCAGAGATTATGTGTAAAAATTTTCTAGATAGAGGATATTCACATAATTTGATAAAATCGACTTTAAACAAAGTAAGAAAACTTAAGCGAAATGATCTGCTGTATTGCAGGAAAAATGTTAAGAATGAAAACTATATTAGATTCATAACCACTTACAACTGCCAATGGCAAAATATAAGAGAGATTTTGTCACACAACTGGCATTTACTTTCCCTTGATGACAAAATTGTAGAAAAAGTTGGAAGCAAACCTCTTTTGACTGCAAAGAAATCTCCTAATTTAAAGGATAGGTTAGTCAAAAGTAGATTTGTGAGGTCAGAACCAGATAAATGTTGGTTGAATAGACACCAACAAGTAAAAGGTAACTTTCCCTGTGGGCATTGCGTATACTGTCCCTATATGCGCAAATGTAAAACATTTTCAGCAAATACTGGGAAACATTTTGACATTAGATGCTTCTCTAATTGTAACACCGTTGGTGTGGTATATCTCCTGAGCTGCTCCTGTCCCCTGTTCTATGTAGGTAAAACCAAACGCATGTTCAAGGACAGGATACAGGAGCACCGGGATGATATCCTTTATGAGAGAGACACTAGTGTAGCACGACATTTCAAAGATGTCCACAATAGTAATACTTCCTCCTTAAAGTTCGTAGCAATTGATCAGGGAATCATGAATGGTAGAGGTGGGGACAATAATGCTTGTCTTCTTAAAAAAGAAGCAAGATGGACATATGTGCTTCAGACAGTGTCCCCTCTTGGCCTGAATGAGAGAATAGAATATGGATCCTTCTTAAACTAAAATAGTTTTCCTAGCGAATACAGATAGCATTATATAGCTAAATACATAATTACTTCTTCATACTATTTTATTCACAATCCTTATCATTTATATAGCTAATATCTATGGAATAATCAAGGTGGAAAGGAATTTCCTTAGCTCACAAGCTGCATCTCAGCCAATCCATAGGATTTAAGTACTATAAGTGGTAACAATGGTACTCCTTAAATTAAGGCATAATGCGAACAAGTCGCTATTATTTTTCTAACACTTTGTATAGTCTAATCATTAATTTACTCTAGACCTTTTGTCTAGATACACAGGAAAATAATTAGTTTCACTTTGTGTGTCCTTTTGACATAGTTTGCTTCAAGCTCTGCACACTTCGGTTTTCTTCTAAATGCCGTGATTTTTTGTTTCCTTCCTAACTTGCTACTAACCTTGCTTAACCGCCAGAGATATATCACACTGTATTTTTATCTATATCAACCCTGTGCCTGTTGATGTTCTTTATAGGTAAATATTAAAGTGAAGTAGAAGGGTAAACGAACAGCTTTTCTTAAAACTAGGTGTCACACCTTTAACAAAGATAATGGGCTGGTATAAACACACCTCTCTATACTGGCAGGTGAGCAATCAATAAAAGCAGCAAGTTCCATTCCTGATTGACAGTCCTGACGAGGCCCCGACCGCACAGCATTGTGGGGCGAAACGCGCGTCGACCTAATCATATTGAAGCAGCAGTAGATGCACCTGTAAAGATTGGCGGGTGCATTTTCGAAAGGAGCCGGAAAAGTTTCTGTGGCAGAGGCGTAAGAAATCAGCTTACCGACATACAGAGTTTCAAATCTGACCTGTGTTCTCTGGAGCAAACATACAGACCGTTACCTGTTGGGAGTGAAAGGACGTCAGAGGAGGAATCCTGGTCCACTTACCTGAATGCCTCTTTGCCCAGCATACCTGGATCACGCTGCAACAAACAAGGTCGTATGCATTTGTTACAATTACATGTGCTGCTCAACGATAAGGAGCTGAAAATTGCTGAGATTGGAGATATCAGGCGAAATGATATTTGAGGACGCTCTTACCTCGATAATGTCAGTTTCGACCAGCAGTGTTTAATGCCTTATCAGTGACTTAGAGACTCTAAGCAATATACTACATCAAGTCTTTTCATCAGGACTTTACATAACAAGATTGATATATCTTTCAGTGTTCTCAGTCACTATTTGTTGACATTATCCGCTAACCTTTGTATCTATGTATCTCTGTTATTTTGTGGCTCATATTATGTCCTACGGTAACCTGTATACACATACATACTGTGGTCTATTTATCCACTTTAGTGGGGCCCCACATGTGCTATGACAATTGCATGCTAGCTTTGTTTCTATTAGGAATAAATATCATGGCTTTTTGAGTTAACCGAGGTGTGTCAGATGTTTTTTGTGTCTGGATACTAATGTTTCAGCCTTTAATCTGCATATCAGATCAATTAGGAGTATTTTGTGCTGAGTGCTGTATTCCCCTTCTTTACACATAGTATTCTCATACAGCTCTGCTATGTATATATATTTTTCTTCTATAAAAATATACTGAATCTATATAATTTATTTTGGGGTCTGCACCAGGCCTATGTTCAGCTAAACACTGGCTAGGTATAAAATTCTGTTAGTTTTTTCAAATTTATAAACACTATTTATTAGGTGTTTTTTTGAAGAATAAAGTTTCTCTCCCTATTGCTATTTTCAGTTCTAATCAAATATAGGAGTATAAGAGAGCATTCTCAATACACTCCATTCCTTGGGATTGAGATACTAAAATAACATATATCATAATTTATATATGTTGCTCCTTTTTGTTTAGGCTGAGACATTGTTCACAGACACTACAAACATGGCCTTTACCCTATCTGATGAAGTCTGGGAAGCTGAACTAAAAGAGTCACTAACTAATACAAATCTTGAAAGTGGTGATTTAGAAACCAATGTTTTCAACGCTTTCAAAAAATACAAAAATTGTATAGTAAAACAGGTTAAGGTTAGAGCTGAAAATTCAAGTTTAGCAAATTACGTGGAGAAAAAAATTGTCCCAAGGGGCTTAAGGTTGTTTCTTGACCCAGGCTTTAATGCCAGAGAGGAAGAGGGAGGTTTAGAGTTCATTGAAGAATGGAATGAGAAACTTTCAGTGTGTGCATTAGGAATGATTGAGATGCTAATTAAAAGAAATGATAAAAGATTGAATAAAATTAAGGAAGAAGTTGAAGAAGCATTACAGATAGTCAACAAGTTTGATCATGATCCCAATTTTGATAAATTAAATGAAGAAACCAAAACAGGTATAAAATTCTGTTAGTTTTTTTCAAATTTATAAACACTATTTACTAGGTGTTTTTGAAGAATATAGTTTCTCTCCCTATTGCTATTTTCAGTCCTAATATATATATATATAAAGAATACCGTTTTACTATGTGTTTATTTGAAATATGAAACTTCTAAACACATTAGTATAAATGACTCATCCAATTCCTTTTTCTTTAAGGTGTGAATTCATTTCTGGTCTTTATGGGTTACAAAGACAAATACCAGTGCACAGACGCTCAGGTAAAATATTATATTAATTTGATTAACAACTTACTAAAGGGACCACTTAATATGTACATTTTAATAAGAACATTTTGAATTAAAAATATAAGTTAAAGTATTTTACGTTGAATTGGAAACTTAAAGAGATTCATTATTAAAAAAAAAATCTGTATAATTTTTTTTAAACATTTTAAAATGTCAAAGAAATGAATGGTTTTAATTTCACTTTTAATTTGTTGGAATTTTAAGATGTTCTTATATTGTCTCTTTGCAGATGTACGAAATATTCAGTATTATTCGTGAACTTGGAGCCATAGCGCAAGTGCACGCCGAAAACGGGGACATCATTCTAGAAGTATTGTCATGATTTGCTATTCTTAATTGTTCACCTGTAACTGAATGAGTAAAGATAGAAATATAACCCATTGGATGAAAAAGAAGGCTACTGCAATGTGCTGCAGCCGTTTTTGGCAGCCAAAAGGGTTAAAGATCTAAAAACATTTGACGGGCTTTGTCTTTTATGAAGCATTTTTTTTCTCTGATTTTTATTTTTTACAGGAGCAAAAGCGTGTCTTAGAACTTGGCATTACTGGCCCTGAAGGCCACATACTGAGTCACCCAGAGGAGGTAATTAATTCTTTGTGCATTTTCATACTTCAGCCGTTTTTGTGTTGTTATGCAACTGACTAATGTCAGCTTTGACACCTTCTCTATTTCTCTAGGTTGAAGCTGAAGCAACGTACCGTGCAATAACTATAGCAAAACAAGCCAACTGCCCCTTGTACATTACCAAGGTTATGAGCAAAGGGGCTGCAGATGTGATCGCTCAGGCAAGAAGAAAAGGTAATCACATTTAGAAAACAAACAATTCTTGACCATAAAAGAAGGGGAGATATACTTTTTTAGTCTTTTTTTCTACATGCACAATGGGAAATGATTTACTACTTTCTATGATCACTGCCCCATAACATTTTTTGGCACATTCCTCCATTCAGTATTTCTCATAGCTCTTTAAATAAATGTTGTAGGACATATTTATTTAATGAATCTCTGAAACATTTATAAACATGTTGTGTTATGTATTAGAAGCTTTTGACAGGTGGGAGAGCTTCCCTGCTGAAGAGGTAATGCCAGATAATGCACAGATCAGCAGTTATTAACATTGTTTACATAAAAAGCACTGGCGATATGATTTAGAATGACTGGTCCTTATTGTAGTCTGAATACGTAAATTAGTAAGGAGTATCACGTAATCTATCACTGTTAGATAAAGATTAAAAACGTTTGGTGTGGACCATATAGTACAATATGTATCCATAAAGTTCAAGCCAAATGCATTTTCCTATACAAAGAGAAATGCAAGATCTGAATGGACCCAAAATCTTATAAAGTACAGGCCTACTCCAGTGGCTGGTAGATGATAGCAGTGGTGAAGGGCTTCCAGCAGATGATGGGGGAATACCCTGGCCCCTCCTGGCTGCTAGAATGGACCTGTATAGTACAACACTACTGATCCATACAGGTCAAGACAAATACGTATTTTGTTTGCAATGCGGTAAGAAATGCAGTAAAAAAATGTTGGACCTGTATGGGCCCATATTGTCATACAATACATATCCACTCCAGAGTTAGCTAGCAGGCAGCTTCAAGAAAACGACCAATGGGAAACCACACTCCCTTCTAGCTGCTGACAAAGAGGAACCCATCCTGGCTGCTTCTCAGCAGCAGACAAAGGGGGAATCTCAACTCCCAGAGACTGACAAGGGGGGGGGGGGGATCCAAACACAAGTGAGCACAAATGACTGAGATATAGAAGTGAAGCTGGCAGTGAAGGGTTTAGGCTGCTGATTAAACATCAGTGCTGTAAGGTGGTAATAAATGTATAGCTCCTCCTACCCAATTCTCCTTCCTGCATAGCCGGCCTTATCTTTTCTCACAATACTATCCTGACCATAACCTTTTCCTTCTTCTTGATTTAAATGGTGTTCGCTAGTAAGACTGTTGGCTTTTTGAATAGCTGCCCATCACAATATAGTCTGCAAAGGTGCAATCACTTGTTTCCTGCCTGGGCTTGAGAAGTTCTGCAATTATTACCTAGGTTTATTAGCAAATGCTGCTTTATGGGTCATGTTGAATAGCAAGTGCATTTGACTTTAAATAAGATTGTTAGTGTAATATGTTTGCATATCAGGGCCGTTACTAGGTTCCAATAAGATTTGGTTCTAAAGTCCCAAGTCAAACTTAGTGGCCCCTAACAAGATTCCTCTGAAATATCAGTGATACACCAAGTATTCCCACATGCAGGTGACATTTATATACTATGTCATCTCATATGCAGATAACAGGTCGCTGTTTCCTGGAGGCTTTCTAAAACTTGATATGAGGAGGTCTTCTGGGCATTGGTCCATCTGTGTTTTTGTTTTGTTTAACATAGCTATAAGAGGTGGTGTGGTTTAATGGGTGAGTCCCCAGCAGGGTGGGCGGAGTTGGGGCAATCTATGGTTTTACTCTAGAAACCGAGACATTTTTCCTTATGGGAAAGCAGCAGGAGGGACATCGTGCAAAGCTCCAACCCATGACAGTCTGGTTATTGATCCATACAGCCTCTCTGTGCACACTGTGTGTTCAGGTACTGAAGCTTGAATATTTGTAGCTCATTTTCCTGACCTCATTTGTAGCTATGACAGAAATTAATTGCAATGCACGTGTGAAGGAATAAATCTAGGTTAGATCATCTAAGGTTGCTAGTTTGTGGATTCTGCTGTTTAAGTACAAAGTCATTCTGTAGGGATCAGCACATAATTATATAACACTTATATAGGTTAATTGTGTTTGACAGTAGATTATTCCTCTTTTTATGTTTTTTATATATCTGCCAAAAATGTAAATCTATGTCCATAATCTTAGAGTGAAATAGTTTTTTGTTTCATGGTTCAGACAGATGTAAACACTTTTAAACAACTTTCCAATGTATTCATATTATCTAATTTGCTTCCTTCTCGTAGAATTAGTTAAAAAGTGTACCTAGGTAGGCTCTGGAGCTGCAATTAAAGGGACACTGAATCTAAATTTTTTCTTTCATGATTCAGATAGAGCATGCAATTTTAAGCAACTTGCTAATTTACTCCTATTAGCAAATATTCTTCATTCTCTTGGTTTCTTTATTTGAAAAGCAAGAATTTAAGTTTAGATGCCGGCCCATTTTGGTGAACAACTTGGGTTGTTCTTGCTGATTGGTGGATAAATTCATCCACCAATAAGCAAGTGCTGCCCAAGGTTCTGGGCTTTCTTTTTTAAATAAAGATAGCAAGAGAACAAAGACAAATTGATAATAGGAGTAAATTAGAAAGTTGCTTAAAATTGCATGCTCTATCTGAATCACAAACGAAAAAATGTGGGTTCAGTATCCCTTTAACTACTGGGAGCTAGCTTCTGATTGGTGGCTGCACAAATATGCATTGCCATCAGCTCACCAGATGTGTTTAGCAAGGTCCCAGTAGTGCATCGCTGCTTCTTCACCAAAGGATATCTAAAGATTGAAGGAAATGTGGTAATAGAAGTAAATTGGAAAGTTGTTTAAAATTGTATGTTCTGTCTGAATCTTGCAAGTGAAGTTTTGGGTTTTATGTTCCAACTCAAGAAACAGTGTACACCAGTGATACTCAGTCAATGTGCCGGGGACTAACTAGTGTCGCAAAACTAGGCTGGGGTGAAAGAGACACAGTGCATAAGATGATGGTTCAGAACATTTGAAAACAAAATAGACAAGGTAGCAATTTGCTCACTCCAAGGGTCACATATGCATGACACCTGCGATTATTGATTCCTTAAAAAGTGCGGCTTATTTGACTTCTGTAAATGAAACCTACCTAAACCATCATCAGGATTCATTTCTCAGCTCCTTGTTGAACCAAGCAATTCCTATTCTTCAGAGATCCCCCTTCTGCCTTTTGGTCTCATGGTTTTGAAATTATCCCTACCCCCGTGATGTTTGCATGCGACACCCCCTGCTCCCATCCTGAGCCCCCACTCCCATCCTGGGCTTTCCAAGCAGTGGTGGAACTCCATAGTCCCGTTGCACCTGCTACCCCCCCAGTGGCAGACTTCCAGGGCCCAGTCACACTTTTGACCTTTGTAACCCTGAAAGTTCTGCCACTGCTCTTTATTAAGAAACATACCTAGGTAGGCTCAGGATCAGCAATGCACAACTGGGAGCTAGTTGCTGATTGGTGGCTGCACACATATGCCTATTGTCTTTGGCTCACCCAATGTGTTCAGCTAGCTTCCTTGGGTTTCATGTCTCTTTAATGACCTATGGCATTAGCAGCAAAATAATAAAGACTGATGACAATAAGCACCACATTCATAACGTTTTACCTGACACCTCAGCATTAAAAATAATCATTTTACACTGTATGAAATTATTATTTTCCCCTCTCAGGTACTGTTGTTTATGGAGAGCCAATTACAGCTTCTCTTGGGACAGATGGCAGTCACTATTGGAGTAAGAATTGGGCAAAGGCTGCAGCATTTGTTACCTCTCCTCCTTTAAGCACTGACCCGGCAACACCAGATTATTTATGTTCATTACTGTCCTGGTAAGTATAGAGTAATCAGAATCCATTGTTATTGTCTTTGTTCTGATATACAGTATGCTAGGACAGAGACGAAGAAGGTTAGGAAAAGGAGGGTAGAGCTCATAGGAAGAGCTGGGGCATGTTGTGGGTGTTGCTACAGTATGCTAGGACAGAGACGAAGAAGGTTAGGAAAAGGAGGGTAGAGCTCATAGGAAGAGCTGGGGCATGTTGTGGGTGTTGCTACAGTATGCTAGGACAGAGACGAAGAAGGTTAGGAAAAGGAGGGTAGAGCTCATAGGACGAGCTGGGGCATGTTGTGGGTGTTGCTACAGTATGCTAGGACAGAGACGAAGGTTAGGAAAAGGAGGGTAGAGCTCATAGGAAGAGCTGGGGCATGTTGTGGGTGTTGCTACAGTATGCTAGGACAGAGACGAAGGTTAGGAAAAGGAGGGTAGAGCTCATAGGAAGAGCTGGGGCATGTTGTGGGTGTTGCTACAGTATGCTAGGACAGAGACGAAGAAGGTTAGGAAAAGGAGGGTAGAGCTCATAGGAAGAGCTGGGGCATGTTGTGGGTGTTGCTACAGTATGCTAGGACAGAGACGAAGAAGGTTAGGAAAAGGAGGGTAGAGCTCATAGGAAGAGCTGGGGCATGTTGTGGGTGTTGCTACAGTATGCTAGGACAGAGACGAAGGTTAGGAAAAGGAGGGTAGAGCTCATAGGAAGAGCTGGGGCATGTCGTGGGTGTTGCTACAGTATGCTAGGACAGAGACGAAGAAGGTTAGGAAAAGGAGGGTAGAGCTCATAGGAAGAGCTGGGGCATGTTGTGGGTGTTGCTACAGTATGCTAGGACAGAGACGAAGGTTAGGAAAAGGAGGGTAGAGCTCATAGGAAGAGCTGGGGCATGTTGTGGGTGTTGCTACAGTATGCTAGGACAGAGACGAAGGTTAGGAAAAGGAGGGTAGAGCTCATAGGAAGAGCTGGGGCATGTTGTGGGTGTTGCTACAGTATGCTAGGACAGAGACGAAGAAGGTTAGGAAAAGGAGGGTAGAGCTCATAGGAAGAGCTGGGGCATGTTGTGGGTGTTGCTACAGTATGCTAGGACAGAGACGAAGAAGGTTAGGAAAAGGAGGGTAGAGCTCATAGGAAGAGCTGGGGCATGTTGTGGGTGTTGCTACAGTATGCTAGGACAGAGACGAAGAAGGTTAGGAAAAGGAGGGTAGAGCTCATAGGACGAGCTGGGGCATGTTGTGGGTGTTGCTGGTTGCATTGTGGACAAGACTGGAAATGTCCAGAGAGGAGCTGGGGCAGTAGCTCAAAAAAGGACACCTAGAACCTGCAGGTGTTAAACAAGCAAGACCTCCCAACTCATGATAATCACACAGTATCCAGGAGGCTGGAATCCAGACAGCAGATGCAGCCTTGTAAGCCTTTAACATGGATGGACAGTTTCTCTGGCTGGAAACAATAACCACCCTCAACTTGATAATCGGACCCAAAGTAAAAACCGTGAACAAGAAATCACGGTAATTGCTGAAACTATTTATCCTGTTACATGATGGGCTACATTACAAGTGGAGCACTAATTTTTCGCAGGCGCACAATAAATAACCAGCCTTTACAAGTGGCTGATAATTGCTGGTTAGAGCTAATGGTAGCAATTAGCACTAAGGAAATTAACCAGGGATCAGATCTCTGGTTAATTTTCTAAAAGTGCCCCAAATGCCCCCAAAAATAGAGTGTTTTTAATTTTTTATGAAAAAAATTGCACTAAGCAGTTTTAAGGGGTTCAAGATTGGTGGGTGCGGGGTGTTAGAAAAAAACGGCACTGATAAAGTGCCTTTACATTGCGGTCTATGGGAACTGTGTGTTCCCAGTAAATATACTGTATATACACATATTAACACATAAATATATATGTATATAAGCATAATAACACATAAATATATATGTATATACACATATTAACACATAAATATATATGTATATACACATATTAACACATAAATATATATGTATATACACATAGTAACACATAAATATATATGTATATACACATAGTAACACATAAATATATATGTATATACACATATTAACACATAAATATATATGTATATACACATATTAACACATAAATATATATGTATATACACATATTAACACATAAATATATATGTATATACACATACTAACACATAAATATATATGTATATCAGCATATTAACACATAAATATATATGTATATACACATATTAACACATAAATATATATGTATATACACATATTAACACATAAATATATATGTATATAAGCATAGTAACACATAAATATATATGTATATACACATAGTAACACATAAATATATATGTATATACACATATTAGCACATAAATATATATGTATATACACATAGTAACACATAAATATATATGTATATACACATAGTAACACATAAATATATATGTATATACACATAATAACACATAAATATATATGTATATACACATATTAGCACATAAATATATATGTATATACACATAGTAACACATAAATATATATGTATATACACATAGTAACACATAAATATATATGTATATACACATAATAACACATAAATATATATGTATATACACATATTAGCACATAAATATATATGTATATAAGCATAGTAACACATAAATATATATGTATATACACATAGTAACACATAAATATATATGTATATACACATAGTAACACATAAATATATATGTATATACACATAGTAACACATAAATATATATGTATATACACATAATAACACATAAATATATATGTATATACACATATTAGCACATAAATATATATGTATATAAGCATAGTAACACATAAATATATATGTATATACACATAGTAACACATAAATATATATGTATATACACATATTAACACATAAATATATATGTATATACACATATTAACACATAAATATATATGTATATAAGCATAGTAACACATAAATATATATGTATATACACATAGTAACACATAAATATATATGTATATACACATAGTAACACATAAATATATATGTATATACACATAGTAACACATAAATATATATGTATATACACATAATAACACATAAATATATATGTATATACACATAGTAACACATAAATATATATGTATATACACATAGTAACACATAAATATATATGTATATACACATAGTAACACATAAATATATATGTATATACACATAGTAACACATAAATATATATGTATATACACATAATAACACATAAATATATATGTATATACACATATTAGCACATAAATATATATGTATATAAGCATAGTAACACATAAATATATATGTATATACACATAGTAACACATAAATATATATGTATATACACATATTAACACATAAATATATATGTATATACACATATTAACACATAAATATATATGTATATAAGCATAGTAACACATAAATATATATGTATATACACATAGTAACACATAAATATATATGTATATACACATAGTAACACATAAATATATATGTATATACACATAGTAACACATAAATATATATGTATATACACATAATAACACATAAATATATATGTATATACACATAGTAACACATAAATATATATGTATATACACATAGTAACACATAAATATATATGTATATACACATAGTAACACATAAATATATATGTATATACACACAGTAACACATAAATATATATGTATATACACATAGTAACACATAAATATATATGTATATACACATAGTAACACATAAATATATATGTATATACACATAGTAACACATAAATATATATGTATATACACACAGTAACACATAAATATATATGTATATACACATAGTAACACATAAATATATATGTATATACACATAGTAACACATAAATATATCTGTATATACACATATTAACACATACATATATATGTATATACACATATTAACACATAAATATATCTGTATATACACATAGTAACACATAAATATATCTGTATATACACATAGTAACACATAAATATATATGTATATACACATATTAACACATAAATATATATATATATACACATATTAACACATAAATATATATGTATATCAGCATAGTAACACATAAATATATATGTATATACACATATTAACACTTAAATATATATGTATATACACCTATTAACACATAAATATATATGTATATCAGCATATTAACACATAAATATATATGTATATAAGCATAGTAACACATAAATATATATGTATATAAGCATAGTAACACATAAATATATATGTATATAAGCATAGTAACACATAAATATATATGTATATACACATATTAACACATAAATATATATGTATATACACATATTAACACTTAAATATATATGTATATACACCTATTAACACATAAATATATATGTATATACACCTATTAACACATAAATATATATGTATATCAGCATATTAACACATACATATATATGTATATACACATAGTAACACATAAATATATATGTATATACACATAGTAACACATAAATATATATGTATATACACATATTAACACATAAATATATATGTATATCAGCATATTAACACATAAATATATATGTATATACACATAGTAACACATAAATATATCTGTATATACACATATTAACACATACATATATATGTATATACACATATTAACACATAAATATATATGTATATACACATAGTAACACATAAATATATATGTATATACACATATTAACACATAAATATATATGTATATCAGCATATTAACACATAAATATATATGTATATACACATAGTAACACATAAATATATCTGTATATACACATATTAACACATAAATATATATGTATATACACATATTAACACATAAATATATATGTATATCAGAATATTAACACATAAATATATATGTATATACACATAGTAACACATAAATATATCTGTATATACACATATTAACACATACATATATATGTATATACACATATTAACACATAAATATATATGTATATACACATAGTAACACATAAATATATATGTATATACACATAGTAACACATAACTATATCTGTATATACACATATTAACACATAAATATATATGTATATACACATATTAACACATAAATATATATGTATATACACATAGTAACACATAAATATATCTGTATATACACATATTAACACATAGATATATATGTATATACACATATTAACACATAAATATATATGTTTGTAAGCATATTAACACATAAATATATATGTATATACACATATTAACCCATAAATATATCTGTATATACACATATTAACACATAAATATATCTGTATATACACATACTAACACATAAATATATCTGTATATACACATACTAACACATAAATATATCTGTATATACGCATATTAACACATAAATATATATGTATATACACATAGTAACACATAAATATATATGTATATACACATATTAACACATAAATATATATGTATATACACATATTAACACATAAATATATATGTATATACACATATTAACACATAAATATATATGTATATATTAATATTCATATACATTTAAAATTGCTACTTACCCCCTTTGCTGCGCTTAAGTTATGTGCCGTGTATGATGGCATCAGAACGAGGCTCCTATTGGAGCCTATTGGAAGCGTGCCTCCATGCAATCGTAACGCAAGATCGTGTTCGCATTGCACCTAACTCGCAATACCAGTGGACATTGGCGTTCACTGGTATTATTCAGATGAGTAAAAATATCGATTTAGCGCAATCGATATTTTGTGCTCAACTCGTATTCTGGCCCAATATAAGTACACAACGCATTTAGTGGCATGCAGAATATTTTATATTTTTTAATTACTTAAAAAGATAAAAATCCCAAACTTTTTCTTTCATGATAGATTGAGAATGCTACTTTAAACAATTTTCCGATTCACTTCTGTTATTTAATTTGCTTCGTTCTCTTGGTATCCTTGAAATTTATATTTAGGCAGGCTCAGGAGCAGCAATGCCCTACTGCTAGCTGCTGAATGATGACTGTACATATAAGCCTATTGCTGCTTCTTCATCAAAGGATACCAAAAAAATAAAACAAATTAAGTAAAATAGGTACATTGTTTAAAATTGTATGTTCTATATGAATCATGATATAAATAAATTGGATTTCATGTTCCTTTAATTGAACCATCAGCCATAAAAAGTAGACAAGAATTCATAGATTTATCAAGGAATGTATAAGCAGGTGCTTGTTCTGTTCACATAATGAGATTTTAGATCCAGTCTTTAAACTTAATGCTACTTATTGATTTTATAAATAAAAATATGCTTGTTATATAAGAAAAATGTGAATAGTTACAATTTGTGGCACCGGTGCAAAGAAAGTGTGCATAAGTGCATAAGCTTTATAGTCTATGGTCTGTGAAGGTAGATTCTATAATTAAGGGCTAGATTAGTGGAGTGCTAATTTATTGTACGCCAATAAATGGGCAAATTTGCCCGTTTACAGGCCACACGCCTGTAAACGGACGAATTTGCTCATTTATGGGCGCTCGATAAATAACCTGCCATTACAAGTGGCTAGTTATTGCTACCGTGAGCTCGAGGTAGATTAGATCTCTGGTTAATTTTCTAAATGCCCCAAATTGGTCCCAAATTTAAGTCTTAACTGCCCAAATCAATTTTTAGGGGTTAAAAGTGCATTTAAATTGTGGTATGTGGTTAACTGTGTGTTCCCTGTAAATATATATGTATATGCTTATATACATATATATATTTACGTGTATATACACATATTAACACATAAATAGATATGTATATAATCATATATATTTACAATTTGCTGTCATCGCTGCGCTTCTTACCCCCTTCGCTGTGCTAGGTTCTCATGCTGTGAGACACTTTGGAGCCTATGGTATCACGCTCTTATGAGCACAAAGCTTCCATGCAATGCGACTGTGAGGTGACGTTCGTATTGCAGCTAACTTGTGATACCAGCACACATTTGTGTGCGCTGGTATTACGAAGTGGTGCACAAATTTTGCCTTTGTGAAAACGATATTTTGCTCTCCACTTGTGATCTAGCCCTAAATGTGCTTGATTGCAAGTCTTTTACTTAGCTTGCCTATTTCATTTTAACATATTTTCTTCCTTTGTGCCTCATGCATACATTATGTTACATGAATTCTCTATTTAGAAAAGCTTAGCAGCGTTTTGATGAACCTTGTTTTTCCAGTGCATTATGTTTAGTAGATCTGGTCTCACTCACTGAAACTTTAATAGTTTAGATAGAGCATGGGATTTTAAAAGAATTTTCAATTTACTTCTAAAAAAAATTATACCAAAGTAGGATCAGGAACAGAAAAGCGCTACTGGGAGCTTGCAGGTGATTGGTTGCTACACACATTTGTCTTTTTTTCATTGGCTCAATAGATGTGTTTGGCTATCTCTCAGTAGTAAATTGTTGCTCTTGATTTGTCTTTAATTGTGTTATTAACTCCTTTGCAGGGACTATATAAATAGTTATATGTAAGTAATAGTGCTATAAGAAAATAATTTAAATATTTTATTTTGCACATGTATGTCCCTTTAATACTGACTGTTGGATTTGTTTTTCAGTGCAGACTTACAAGTAACAGGGAGCGCACACTGTACCTTTACTACCGCTCAGAAAGCTGTAGGAAAAGATAATTTCATCTTAATACCTGAAGGAACAAATGGAATTGAAGAAAGAATGACAATTATTTGGGACAAATGTGTAGTAAGCAACCAAGCAATGTGTCTATAATAATATCTGTCACCAGTAATCTACTGCAAATACTTTACATGTTACTTATGATCAAGCATGCTAATAGCTTTTGAAAGATTTAAAGGGGCAATGTCCTGTAATTTTTCCCCTTTATTGTATTCTGAATGACTTATTATGGACCAGATTACCAGTGGAACCCAATTTATCGCTCCCGCTCGCACATTTACTTTGCTAGACGAGAGTTTTTTTTCCGCACATTTGGTTGCTTTTCGTATTACAAGTTGATTTGCACGCAAGTTGAAACCCAACATGCGCAAAGAGTAGAACTTCAATATTGCAAACGTGTTAACTTATTCCCCCATAGACCTCAATGGATTGCGGAAATTGGATAAAAACATAACATTCATACTCATGCACAATCATTTAACCAAGTGTGCTAACCTAACATCAAATATGAATATTTTACATTCCAATGTTCTTCATGTAGCAGAATATGTTCTATGTATTCTTAAATAAATATGTCTATATATACCTGATGATTTTTTGGTAAAATATATACAGTATCTATACCTCTAAATATATATGATTTTATATATAGGCAAAAAGAGTCAGTTGCACTCTCACAAACAGTTCTCCAAGGGCCAGGGTGCTAGAGTAGTTGAAATGTAGCAAAACAGGAAACAGCACTCTCTGGACTTAAGTAAAAAACAAGTAGTTTATTCAGTAACGTTTCGGGGAATGCTCCCCTTCATCAGACCCTCTGGGTCTGATGAAGGGGAGCATTCCCCGAAACGTTACTGAATAAACTACTTGTTTTTTACTTAAGTCCAGAGAGTGCTGTTTCCTGTGTTGATTTTATATATATATATATATATATATATATATATATATATATATATATATATATATATATATATATATATATATATATATATACACGTATATATATAAAATGAATATCTATTTAAAAATATTTAGAACATATTCCCCTATGTGAACAACATTGGAATGTGAAATATTTATAGTACATAAACAGTTAAACACTACATACACAGACTATATATATATATACTGAATATACTGTATATATATATAGTGCTTTTTTGTAAAAGAAAAGCTGCTGGTACTAAAGAAAAAAGTGTCGGTACTCATTGATTATTGATTCTGGTTAGTAACTTTGAAAAAAGCAAAGGAATTGCATTATTTACAATGTTTGATGTATTTTGCAGCCCCCTCTTGTGAAAACTAGAGCATTTAAATGATGACTACAAATATTACCTGTTATGAGTTGGCAGAGGTGGGGGTACCCCTACAAAAAAGCCCTATTTAGACATGTGTATGTATGTACAGTATCTCTATGTTAAAGCCCTTTGCAGCCTTTTATTCTAACACCTGAGACCTCATATCTTGAATCCTTATAACTTTTTAATCCAATTTTAAGTGGTGCGCTAATTTATTGCGCAAATTAGCCCGTTTGCGGGAGCATGATAAATAACCAGCCATTACAAGTTACTGTCTATTACTACCGTGAGCTTGCGGTAGCAATTAGCGCTCCAAAAAGTGTGCCTGAAACATTACATTAAAGGCACTTTTTTTTAAAAGACCAGAGAGTGCAAGCCATTGTTTATTACTATATATATATATATATATATATATATATATATATATATATATATATATATACTGTATATATTAAACCATACACATACATATTTAGACTTGTATATGTATGTATCTTTATGTTGAAGCCCTTTGCAGTCTTTTCTGTTCTCATATCTTTGAGCCCTTATAAAATTTTAATATCAATATTTTCTAAAAAAATAAATAAATAAATTATCAGAGAGAATTGATATGAGTGTAACTGTACTTTTTTATGTCTTTTCCCCACTTTTTAGTTAATCATAACAGTTAACCACAGCTCTGAAGTTGCGCTATACCAACACGCGTTAAATTCAACTGTGCTCAAGACTTTATTTACTTTATTGTAATATGGAAATGTATTAAACAAACAATAGCATGATGTTTAATACATAACTATAGATAAACACAGTTCCTAGCCAGAACTGGAATTTAAGGAACAAGATTAAACTGCATAAGCCATGTATTATTATTATTATCATTTATTTGTATAGCACCTCTAAATTCCGTAGCGCTGGGTACAATGATAGGGGTATACAATGACAAAGATTTGTGATAAAATACAAAACATAACAAAACTAAACAAATCTAGCACAGGAGGAACAGGGCCCTGCTCCGGAGAGCTCACAGTCTATAGGTTTAGGGTGCAGAGACATAAGGTTGGGGTAGCTTGTTTACATCGGTTGTATTTGCAGCAGTGAGTCAGGCAGTTCATGTCCATGTATTAGTTTGGTTCTGATGCGGGATGGAGGAGAAATGGTAAGTCTCTCTGAATAGGTTGGTTTTCAAGGATCGTCTGAAGCTATACAAGGTTTGAGAGAGTCTAATGGAGCGGGGTAGAGAGTTCCAGAGGACAGGAGCAGCACGTGCGAAGTCTTGGAGGCGGGAGTGGGATGTAGAGATAACAGGAGTGTAGAGACGTAGGTCAGAAGTTGATCGAATAGGACGGGATGGGGAATATTTCACGATGAGAGAGGAAATATAGTTGGGAGTTAGACTGTTGAGTGCTTTGTAGGTTAGGGCTAATACTTTAAATTGTATTCTGGAGTGTATGGGGAGCCAGTGTAGAGACTGGCAGAGCGGAGTAGCTGATGTAGATCGTCGACTTAGGTGGATGAGTCTAGCAGAAGTATTCATAATAGATTGGAGGGAGGAGAGGCGGTGTTTTGGAAGGCCATTTAGGAGTAGACTGCAATAATCAATGCGTGACAGGATGAGGGAATGAATAAGTATTTTTGTAGTTTTTTGAGTAAGGAAGGGACGAATTCTGCAAATGTTGCGTAGGTGTGAACGGCAGGATTTGGTAAGCGTTTGTATATGTGGGTTGAATGTGAGTTCTGAGTCTAGTGTGACCCCAAGGCAGCGGACCTGGGGTGAGGTGTTGAGAATAGAGTCTCCAACCATCAGAGAAACGTCAGGTGTTGGATGTCTCGAAGATGGGGGGATAAGAAGCAGCTCACTTTTGGACAGATTGAGTTGGAGGTAGTGTGAAGACATCCAAGAGAAAATTGCAGAGAGGCAGTCAGAAATCTGGTTGAGTAAAGAGGGAGAGATATCAGGAGAGGAAAGATAGATTTGGGTATCATCAGCATATAGGTGGTACTGGAATCCAAAGGAGGCTATACGTTTTCCAAGGCAGGATGTAAAAGAGAGAAAATCAAGGGGCCCAAGACAGAGCCTTGTGGTACTCCAACTGAGAGAGGCATAGGATCACAAGATATGTTGTTAAAGGAAACTGAAAACGAGCAGTTTGAAAGATATGATGCAAACCAGGAGAGGGCTGTGTCTCTGATGCCAAATGAATGTAGTATTTTTAGGAGGAGAGGATGGTCAACTGTGTCAAAAGCTGCGGACAGGTCAAGAAGAATTAGTAAGGAGTAATGGCTTTTTGCTTTAGCTGATAACAGGTCATTTGTTACTTTAGCAAGAGCGGTTTCTGTTGAGTGTTTAGGGCGGAAACCAGATTGCAGTGGATCAAGTAAGGAGTTAGTTGTGAGAAATTGAGTTAGCCGATTATAGACTAGTCGTTCTAATAATTTTGAAGCAAAGGGAAGTAAGGAGACCGGTCGATAGTTAGAAGGTGTGGAGGGGTCAAGGGAGGGCTTTTTTAGGATTGGTATGATTGACGCATGCTTGAATGTGTCAGGAAATGTGGCAGCAGTGAGAGATTGGTTAAAGAGATGAGTTAGGGTAGGGGTTAGTGAAGCAGAGAGAGAGGGAATAAGTCGTGAAGGAATAGGGTCAAGTGGGCAGGTTGTGAGATGAGCCAAGGATAGGAGTGCAGAGACTTCTTCCAAGTTAATAGATGGTGGTCAGAGAGAGGAAAGGGGAAGTTAATGGAGTTGGAAACAGCACAGAGATTTGTGAAGACCAGGTCTATGGAGTTGCCTTCACAGTGTGTTGGAGATGTTCTCCACTGGGACAGGCCTAAAGAGGTGGTAAGGGATAGAAGTTTAGAGGCAGCAGGCGTGTTAGGCTTATCAAGGGGTATGTTGAAGTCCCCTAAGATGAGAGAAGGGACATTAGAAGAGAGAAAATGTGGAAGCCATTCCTCAAAGTGGTCCAGAAATTGTGATGCTGGGCCAGGGGGCCGATAGATAACTGCAACACGAAGAGCTATAGGGGAGAAGAGGCGGATAGCGTGAACTTCAAAAGATGAGAAGGAAAGAGAGGGGGTGAAGGAATACAGTGAAAGGTACTGTGTGGAGACAGGAGAATTCCTACTCCTCCTCCTTGTTTGTCTCCAGGCCTGGGAGTGTGACCGAAGTGCAGGCTGCCATAGGACAGAGAGGCTACAGCAGTTGTGTTAGAGGAGGAAAGCCAAGTTTCAGTGAGGGCTAACAGGTTAAGTGAACGTGAAATAAATAGGTTGTGAGTAGATGTATGCTTATTGCATACCGAGCGTTCATTCCAAAGGGCACGCGAGAATTGGGGTGTACTAATAGAGGTGCAGTTAATGAGGTTTAGAGGGTTACATGTGCAAGGTGTATGAGGTGTGTCATGTATGATTCATGATAGGTATATCTGTAAATTAATGGTATAATTATGACTTTCACTAACTTAGCCCACAACAAATGTACAATGCCACTAAATGTTGAGTGAGCAAAACACCCTAAAAACATAGTAAGAAACATACAGCCACTCAGTATGGTTAAAAAATTCAACTTGCATTCCCAGTGCTCCCCCTAATTCTGGTGGTGACTCAACAAACTAGATCCAGCCACCTGATAAAACAAAAATACCCAAATAGGTCAACTCTCTCCACCCATCTGAACACAGATGTAGAGAAATCTCATCTTTAACTTTAAATGTTCCACAGCTGAGCCCTCAACTAGGACACATGCTACCAGCCAAAATAACAAGTCTTCAATATTACATCCATAAAAAGTACTGACAAAACTCATTAAAATTAACCCATTATTTCCTATATTAAGCAACGTTGGCATCTTGATCAGTGCATTATACTAACTATCTTTTGTGCCTAACCAACATGACCGTCAGTCTATTGACCTTTTTCTGTTGCATTCAATTTTATTTCATTATCTAGAAGTCTTTAAAAAAAAACATCTAAATGATACACCTTGAGAAACACCGAAACCAACCCACAATAGACCATCTAACTGAGAAGTTTGGTGATGATGATGGGAAGTTCTCACTGGCCCCTCAGAAGAGGTGGTGATGCCCCAAGCTTCCATAGGGGGCTGCAATAAGTCCCAGTGGAAGAAGAGACTAAAGAAGAAAAGATTAAGGGAATACCATTTTGGAAGCTTAGATGGAATTCCATGATTTCACAACTGGAGGTTCAAAACTAAGCCAACACAGAGGTCGCATCTGTAGTTCTTTATCTTACAGCACTTCCCTTTTCCATATTGCTCCAGACCCCCTCCCTCTCAAATATATACAAATGATTAGGAAAGGTTCTCTCATCTTAAACCATCATAAGGTCAAAAATCGTGCACTAGGTCCTGACCTGCTTCTGACTTTTTCTTTCATAGTTCACATTCCTTCAGCCGTTCACTTTTAGGGGCCGATTTATTAATGTGCGGACGGACATGATACAATGTAGTGTATAATGTCAGCCACACATCGATAAATGCTGACAGCATACGCTGTCGGCATTTATCATTGCACAAGCAGTTCTTGTGAACTGCTTTTGCAATGCCGCTCCCTGCATATTTGTGGCCAATCGGCCGCTAGCAGGGGGTGTCAATCAGCCCGATAGTATAGGATCGGGCGGATTGATGTCCGCAGCCTCAAAACAGGCGGACAAGTTATGGAGCAGCGGTCTTTAGACCGCTGCTTCATAACTACTGTTTCCTGCGAGCCTGAAGGCTCGCGCGGAAACAGGGGCATCAATCTCCATTCGTAGCTTGATAATTCGGCCCCTTAGACTTTCTGTCTAAAATGATTCATTGTCATTGCTATATTCAATTTGCTGAAAGCTGAAAATGTAGTCCTTATTACTACATTGAGATGAGATAGATATTCTGAAAGTTTGAAGACTATACATTTGTGCTTATATGCAGAAACACATTTATTTAGTACATATTGTGTGTTTTTGGGTAACATTAATGTATTTTAATTGTTTTTTTCCTATGCAGGCTTCAGGGAGAATGGATGAGAATGAATTTGTTGCTGCAACCAGCACGAACGCCGCCAAGATATTTAATTTATATCCCAGGAAAGGAAGAGTTGCTATAGGTTCTGATGCTGACCTGGTTATCTGGAATCCAAAAACTGTAAAAATAATATCGGCAAAGCATCATAATTCGGTAAAAAGAATGATTTTTTTTTACTTATCAACCAATATATTTTTTTCTTTTTTACATTTTTTTCCTATTTAGTGAAAAGCATAAAAAATACAAAATAACATTTTAGACTTATTTAAAGGGCCATGAAATACAATATAAATAAAAAATTAACTAACACAGCATAAAAAAAAGACAAATGCCCCCTGTATCATGTGACATCAGCGAATGACTCATATAGAGGGACATGAAACCCAACATTTTTCTTTCATGATTTAGACCAAGCAACTTTAAACAACTTTCTAATTTAATTCTTTCAGTAAATTTTCTTTGTTCTTTTCGTATCTTTTTGTTTAAAAGCAGGGACGTAAGCTCAGGAGCGTGCATGTGTCTAGAGCACTATATGGCGGCAGTTTTGCTAGAATTTAATCCATTTACAAAAGCACTAGAGAGCAGCACTATTTCCTGCCATGTAGTGCTCCAGACGCCTACCTAGGTATCTTTTCAACAAAGAATACCATGGGAACAAAGCAAATGTGATAATAGAAGTAAATTGGGAACTTTTTAAAATTGTACGTTCTGGGGCCTATCTATCAAGCTCCGAACTGAGCTTGATGCCCCGTGTTTCTGGCGAGTCTTCAGACTCGCCAGAAACACAAGTTATGGAGCAGCGGTCACAAAGACCGCTGCTCCATAACCTGTCCGCCTGCTCTGAGCAGGCAGACAGTAATCGCCGGAAATCAACCCGATCGAGTACGATCAGGTTGATTGACAGCTCCCGGCGGCGTTGCACCAGCAGCTCTTGTGAGCTGCTGGTGCAATGCTGAATACGGAGAGCGTATTGCTCTCCGCATTCAGCGAGGTCTGGCAGACCTGATCAGCACTGTCGAATCAGGTCTGGCAGACATTTGTTAAATAGGCCCCTCTGTCTGAATCACAAAAGAACATTTTTGGTTTCATTCCCTTTAAGCATAATTTCAGCACTTCTAGCTGTACCACATTTAAGAGCACGTGCTAATTTTCCATACGTTTACAGGATTGTGATAGTTTTAAGTAATAGCGCTTACAATTATATGACTACACTACAGTGGTCAGTGTTAATTACGACTATTAATGGGATATACAACAACAAAGTTTCTTTCTTTCTTCATGATTCAGATAGGCTGTACAATTTTAAAAACTTCCAAGTTTATTTCTATTATAAAATATATTTTGTTCTTTTGGTATCCTTTGTTGAATAGCAGATTTGTAGACTCAAGAGTTTGCATGTGTCTGGAAAACAATATGGCAGCCTTCTTTTACTAATGTTATACATGTGCAAGAGCACTAGATGGCAGCATTCTTTTACTAATGTTATAGATGTGCAAGAGCACTAGATGGCAGCATTCTTTTACTAATGTTATACATGTGCAAGAGCACTAGATGGCAGCATTCTTTTACTAATGTTATACATGTGCAAGAGCACTAGATGGCAGCATTCTTTTACTAATGTTTTACATGTGCAAGAGCACTAGATGGCAGCATTCTTTTACTAATGTTATACATGTGCAAGAGCACTAGATGGCAGCATTCTTTTACTAATGTTATACATGTGCAAGAGCACTAGATGGCAGCATTCTTTTACTAATGTTATACATGTGCAAGAGCACTAGATGGCAGCATTCTTTTACCAATGTTATACATGTGCAAGAGCACTAGATGGCAGCATTCTTTTACTAATGTTATACATGTGCAGCAGCAAGAGCACTAGATGACAGCATTCTTTTACTAATGTTATACATGTGCAAGAGCACTAGATGGCAGCATTCTTTTACTAATGTTATACATGTGCAAGAGTACTAGATGGCAGCATTCTTTTACTAATGTTATACATGTGCATTAGCACTAGATGGCAGCATTGTTTTACTAATGTTATACATGTGCAAGAGTACTAGATGGCAGCAGTATTTTTTGTCATGTAGTTCTCCAGAAATGAGCATACTAGTGCTACATACTTAGGTATCTCTTCAATAAAGGATTCAATCAAATTTAAGCAAATATGATAATTAACGTATATTGAAAAAAAAAAAATATTAATTGTATGCTCTGTCTGAAATTGAATCATGAAATAAAATTTAGTGTTTCATTCCCCTTTAAGTACCAGTCATTTTTCTCCCTCGTGGGGAGCTTTCTTTTTTCTCAAATGAACAAAATGCAATTCTATGGTCTTTTGAATTAATAGTAATATTAAAGGGACAGTATTGGAAATATTATCCCCTCTCTTGTTCTACATTTCCTTAGACTAATATATTGGTTAACAAAATCTATTTCAATATTGCGCGTGCGATAACGTACCACTTGTAATCTAGTCCTAAATGTTTTATGTATACCTAGTGACTAATCATTGTTTCTTGCTAACACCAGGCAGTAGAGTTGAACATATTTGAAGGTCTTGAATGTCATGGAGCTCCAGAGGTGGTTATCAGTCAAGGGAAAATTGTGTTGGAAGACGGGAATCTTTATGTGAGCCAGGGTTCTGGGCGGTTCATCCCAAGAAAAACATTCCCTGACTATGTGTATAAAAGGATCAAGGCCCGGAACAGGGTAAGAACATCTATAGGTTCCAATCAATATACAACAAAAGCAATTTCCATGAGTTGGCTGCATCAGCTAATGCATTTCCTACTAATTTTAAATAAAGTCTCAAGATAGATTGATACATCCCTTACACAACACATTTTAACGTTAAATTAATGATAAACATGATAACAAACGGTTCCTTTCCAAATATTACAAGTTCTACCGGTGGTCAGACATAGGTGATGAGATCTTTTTGTCTCCAATATTTATTCTATGTTTTTCATATTATTCCTCTTTGAAACTTGTACAGCTATAAAAAAAATAAGCAATGTTTCTGTCCAACATTACATATTAAATATTAACCATTGTTTCATCTAGATCAGGGATATCCAACTGGGGGCCCATGGCCTACATGTGGCCCTCTGCTCTTCTTTTGCAGCCCCTGGGAAATACCAGAACTTAGAATGGATGTCATCATTTTTTGTGACCCCAAGAATAAGTAGAACTAAAACCTTGTGTTCTGATGATTTCTGGTGTTTGGGTAAAGAAGGCGGCAACTCCAAAAAAACCTTTAATAGTTAGAACAGTAGACAGAGGGTACTCTGCAACCATAGACATTTTTAGGAAATATCTTTAACAGCCGTTAATTTATTATACAGCCCTCAAGGTTTTTAAAATATTGATCTGCTGCCTCCATGTGTTACAAAGTTGACCATCACTGGTCTAGATAAAGATGAGCCTTTGTGTGCATTATGCCCAGGTATACAGACACTGCATTATATATATATTATTTTTTTCTTAAAGGGATATGAAACCCACACTTTTGCTTTCATGATTCAGAAAGAGTGTAATATTTAAATGAACTTTTAAATGTATTTCTATTATTACATTTACTTTGCTCTCTTAGGCCTAGATTTGGAGTTCGGCGGTAGCCGTCAAAACCAGCGTTAGAGGCTCCTAACGCTGGTTTTGGCCTCCCGCTGGTATTTGGAGTCAGTGATTAAAGGGTCTAACGCTCACTTTTCAGCCGCGACTTTTCCATACCGCAGATCCCCTTACGTCAATTGCGTATCCTATCTTTTCAATGGGATCTTTCTAACGCCGGTATTTAGAGTCGTGTCTGAAGTGAGCGTTAGAGCTCTAACGACAAAACTCCAGCCGCCTGAAAAAAGCAGGAGTTAAGAGCTTTCTGGCTAACGCCGGTTCATAAAGCTCTTAACTACTGTACCCTAAAGTACACTAACACCCATAAACTACCTATGTACCCCTAAACCGAGGTCCCCCCACATCGCCGCCACTCGATTAAAATTTTTAACCCCTAATCTGCCGACCGCCACCTACGTTATACTTATGTACCCCTAATCTGCTGCCCCTAACCCCGCCGACCCCTATATTATATTTATTAACCCCTAACTTGCCCCCCACAACGTCGCCGCCAGCTACTTAAAATAATTAACCCCTAATCTTCCGACCGCAAATCGCCGCCACCTACGTTATCCCTATGTACCCCTAATCTGCTGCCCCTAACATCGCCGACCCCTATATTATATTTATTAACCCCTAATCTGCCCCCTCAACGTCGCCGACACCTGCCTACACTTATTAACCCCTAATCTGCCGAGCGGACCTGAGCGCTACTATAATAAAGTTATGAACCCCTAACCCGCCTCACTAACCTTATCATAAATAGTATTAACCCCTAATCTGCCCTCCCTAACATCGCCGACACCTAACTTCAATTATTAACCCCTAATCTGACGACCGGAGCTCACCGCTATTCTAATAAATGTATTAACCCCTAAAGCTACGTCTAACCCTAACACTAACACCCCCCTAAGTTAAATATAATTTTTATCTAACGAAATAAATTAACTCTTATTAAATAAATTATTCCTATTTAAAGCTAAATACTTACCTGTAAAATACATCCTAATATAGCTACAATATAAATTATAATTATATTATAGCTATTTTAGGATTAATATTTATTTTACAGGCAACTTTGTAATTATTTTAACCATGTACAATAGCTATTAAATAGTTAAGAACTATTTAATAGTTACCTAGTTAAAATAATAACAAATTTACCTGTAAAATAAATCCTAACCTAAGTTATAATTAAACCTAACACTACCCTATCAATAAATTAATTAAATAAACTACCTACAATTACCTACAATTAACCTAACACTACACTATCAATAAATTAATTAAACACAATTCCTACAAATAAATACAATTAAATAAACTAGCTAAAGTACAAAAAATAAAAAAGAACTAAGTTACAGAAAATAAAAAAATATTTACAAACATAAGAAAAATATTACAACAATTTTAAACTAATTACACCTACTCTAAGCCCCCTAATAAAATAACAATGCCCCCCAAAATAAAAAATTCCCTACCCTATTCTAAATTAAAAAAGTTACAAGCTCTTTTACCTTACCAGCCCTGAACAGGGCCCTTTGCGGGGCATGCCCCAAGAATTTCAGCTCTTTTGCCTGTAAAAAAAAACATACAATACCCCCCCAACATTACAACTCACCACCCACATACCCCTAATCTAACCCAAACCCCCCTTAAATAAACCTAACACTAAGCCCCTGAAGATCTTCCTACCTTGTCTTCACCATACCAGGTTCACCGATCCGTCCTGAAGAGCTCCTCCGATGTCCTGATCCAAGCCCAAGCGGGGGCTGAAGAGGTCCATGATCCGGTCAAAGTCTTCATCCAAGCGGGGCAGAAGAGGATCTTCCATCCGATTGAAGTCATCATCCAGGCGGCATCTTCTATGGTCTTCCATCCGGAGCGAAGCGGCAGGATCCTGAAGACCTCCAGCGCGGAACATCCATCCGGACCGACGACTGAATGACGAATGACTGTTCCTTTAAGGGACGTCATCCAAGATGGCGTCCCTCGAATTCCGATTGGCTGATAGGATTCTATCAGCCAATCGGAATTAAGGTAGGAATTTTCTGATTGGCTGATGGAATCAGCCAATCAGAATCAAGTTCAATCCGATTGGCTGATCCAATCAGCCAATCAGATTGAGCTCGCATTCTATTGGCTGTTCCGATCAGCCAATAGAATGCGAGCTCAATCTGATTGGCTGATTGGATCGGCCAATCGGATTGAACTAGATTCTGATTGGCTGATTCCATCAGCCAATCAGAAAATTCCTACCTTAATTCCGATTGGCTGATAGAATCCTATCAGCCAATCGGAATTCGAGGGACGCCATCTTGGATGACGTCCCTTAAAGGAACAGTCATTCGTCGTTCAGTCGTCGGTCCGGATGGATGTTCCGCGCTGGAGGTCTTCAGGATCCTGCCGCTTCGCTCCGGATGGAAGACCATAGAAGATGCCGCCTGGATGATGACTTCAATCGGATGGAAGATCCTCTTCTGCCCCGCTTGGATGAAGACTTTGACCGGATCATGGACCTCTTCAGCCCCCGCTTGGGCTTGGATCAGGACATCGGAGGAGCTCTTCAGGACGGATCGGTGAACCTGGTATGGTGAAGACAAGGTAGGAAGATCTTCAGGGGCTTAGTGTTAGGTTTATTTAAGGGGGGTTTGGGTTAGATTAGGGGTATGTGGGTGGTGGGTTGTAATGTTGGGGGGGGGGGGGTATTGTATTTATTCTTTTACAGGCAAAAGAGCTGAAATTCTTGGGGCATGCCCCGCAAAGGGCCCTGTTCAGGGCTGGTAAGGTAAAAGAGCTTGTAACTTTTTTAATTTAGAATAGGGTAGGGAATTTTTTATTTTGGGGGGCTTTGTTATTTTATTAGGGGGCTTAGAGTAGGTGTAATTAGTTTAAAATTGTTGTAATATTTTTCTTATGTTTGTAAATATTTTTTTATTTTCTGTAACTTAGTTCTTTTTTATTTTTTGTACTTTAGCTAGTTTATTTAATTGTATTTATTTGTAGGAATTGTGTTTAATTAATTTATTGATAGTGTAGTGTTAGGTTAATTGTAGGTAATTGTAGGTAGTTTATTTAATTAATTTATTGATAGGGTAGTGTTAGGTTTAATTATAACTTAGGTTAGGATTTATTTTACAGGTAAATTTGTTATTATTTTAACTAGGTAACTATTAAATAGTTCTTAACTATTTAATAGCTATTGTACCTGGTTAAAATAATTACAAAGTTGCCAGTAAAATAAATATTAATCCTAAAATAGCTATAATATAATTATAATTTATATTGTAGCTATATTAGGATTTATTTTACAGGTAAGTATTTAGCTTTAAATAGGAATCATTTATTTAATAAGAGTTAATTTATTTCGTTAGATAAAAATTATATTTAACTTAGGAGGGTGTTAGTGTTAGGGTTAGACTTAGCTTTAGGGGTTAATCCATTTATTAGAATAGCGGTGAGGTCCGCTCGGCAGATTAGGGGTTAATAATTGAAGGTAGGTGTCGGCGATGTTAGGGAGGGCAGATTAGGGGTTAATACTATTTATGATAGGGTTAGTGAGGCGGATTAGGGGTTAATAACTTTATTATAGTAGCGCTCAGGTCCGCTCGGCAGATTAGGGGTTAATAAGTGTAGGCAGGTGTCGGCGACGTTGAGGGGGGCAGATTAGGGGTTAATAAATATAATATAGGGGTCGGCGATGTTAGGGCAGCAGATTAGGGGTACATAGGGATAACGTAGGTTGCGGCGGTTTACGGAGCGGCAGATTAGGGGTTAAAAAAAAAATATGCAGGGAACAAACTACGGTTAAATTCTCAACAACAGATAAACATCCCCCCCCCCCTCTACCCCCCTTTTTTTTTTTTTTTTTTTTTTTTTGTTGTCTTCCCCTCCCCCTTTTCACCCCCTCCAGTCAGGTATCCCCCTCCTCCCCATTATATAATTCTGTTCCCTCTCTGCCACCCCCCCCTTCTTCTTCCCCCTTCCTTTCTCCCCCCCCTTTTTCCATGTCTTACTCAAAATACTCAAAGATCATCCAGAGCTGACGCGGTCGGGCCCATCTGTATTTAGCGCTGCAGTTACAGCCTTATTGGGCTATACATGAGGTGTTTTTTTGGGGCCTGATGGCGTTAGCCTCAAAATATCTTTGCCTATGAGAGGCAACTCACTAAGCTAAATGTATAAACATTGAACATGGCAAATGTGATAATGTGGTTATATATCATTTGTTTACCTCAAATCACTTTCTTTGATATATTGTTAATATCTTGTTGATAAACATATTGTTTGATGCATTTATTGTAAATGATGTCAATTTATAAATGTTCACTCAATAAAGCTTTATAAAAAAAAAAAAAAAAAAAAAAAAAATATGCAGGGGTCAGCGATAGCGGGGGCGGCAGATTAGGGGTTAATAAGTGTAAGGTTAGGGGTGTTTAGACTCGGGGTACATGTTAGGGTGTTAGGTGCAGACGTAGGAAGTGTTTCCCCATAGGAAACAATGGGGCTGCGTTAGGAGCTGAACGCTGCTTTTTTGCAGGTGTTAGGTTTTTTTTCAGCTCAAACAGCCCCATTGTTTCCTATGGGAGAATCGTGCACGAGCACGTTTTTGAGGCCGGCCGCGTCCGTAAGCAACTCTGGTATCGAGAGTTGCATTTGCGGTAAAAATGCTCTACGCTCCTTTTTTGGAGCCTAACGCAGCATTTGATTAAACTCTCGATACCAGAGTTAAATTTATGGTGCGGCCAGAAAAAAGCCTGCGGAGCGTTAACAGCCCTTTTACCGCCGAACTCCAAATCTAGGCCTTAGTGTCCCTTTTTTAAAAAAAAAGCAGGTAGGTAAGTTTAGGAGCATGCACACGACTGGAGCAATAGATGGTAGAAGTTTTATATCTATGTTATACATATGCAAGAACACTAGATGGAAGCATTATCTTCTATAAAGTACTCCAGGCATGTGGAGGCTATCTACTTCAAGAAAGATTGCAATAGGAACAAAGTAAAGATTATAATAGAAGTAAATTGGAAAGCTTTCTGTAAAATTGTATGTTCTGTCTGAATCCTGAAAGAAAAGTTTAGGTTTCAGGTCCGTTTAATGTGTTCCAAAGAACTTGTTGTGCCAACTGCTTTGAAATAGCTGGCATTGCTCATTAAAATCAACACCCATGATGAAAATTTCAGTTCCTAGGTACTGGCTTTTGTTTACAGAGAATAGGAGATAAGATAAGCAGATCTCCTCTTCCTACAGGCTTAGGGGCCTATCTATCAAGCTCCGTAAGCTCTGAGCAGGCAGACAGACATCGCCGGAAATCAACCCGATCGAGTACAATAGGGTTGATTGACACCTCCCTGCTGGTGGCCCATTGGCCGCGAGTCTGCAGGGGACATTAGTTCTGCTGATAAAAATGTCATTGATATTTTACACACAACCAGATAAGAATAATGCATATATTGTAGGGAAAAACCAATATTTGCAAATTAAGAGTAAAAATTGCACATAAAAATAAGGGAAATAAAAAATACTCACCTAGATTACGAGTTTTGCGTTGCGGCTTTTAACGCTGAAAAAATAGCAATTTCAGTGTAAAAGCAGGAACGCACTATTGGGAGTCGTGTCGGTATAGCTATACCACAACGCAAGCATTTTAGCCTGTAACGCAACGTCAGTCCTGCTTTTAAAAAAATTATGTTTTTTGTGTGGGATTTCCATAGTGCCGGTATCACAGGTTGTGCGGTGAGGCTAAAATGATTGCATTACAGCCTATACCGACACGAGCTATACCGCCATCTGAGACCAGTAGTTAACACCCATAAACTACCTATATTAACCCTTAATAAGCCCTCCCGCTTCACAAACACTATATTAAACTTAATAGCCCTTAATCTGATGCCCACCCCCATTACGGCTATTAAATAAATCTATTAAACCCTAATCTGCTGCCCACCCACATCACCAACACTATTTAAATATATTAACCCCTAAACCGCCACTCCCTGACATCACTGCCACTATAATAAAGTAAAATTACAAAAAATAAAAAACACTAAGATTACAAAAAAATAAACAAAATTATCAAAAATAAAAACAATTGCAACTAATCTAATATCCCTATAAAAATAAAACAGCCCCCCCAAATAAAAACACCCTCTAGCCTACAATAACTACTAATAGCCCTTAAAAAGGCCTTTTGTAGGGCATTGCCCTAAAGAAATCAGCTCTTTTACCTGTAAAAAAAATACAAAGTCCCCCCAACAGTAAAACCCACCACCCAACCAACCCCCCAAAATAAAATACCTAACTCTAAAAATCCCTAAGCTACCCATTCGCATTAAAAGGGCATTTAGCTCTTTTGCATTGCCCTTAAGAGGGCATTCAGCTCTTTTAAAAATGCCCAAACCCTAATCTAAAAAAAAACACCCAAAAAAACCCAAAAACCTAACTAACCCCAGAAGATCTACTCAAGGTTCCTGAAGTCCAGACATCCATCTCCATCCAGGCGGCAAGGTCTTCATCCAGGCGGCGAGGTCTTCATCCATCCTGGGGGCGTCTTCTATCTTCATCCCGGCAGCGCGGAGTGGAGCTATCCTGAATCCCATCCTGCGTGGAGTGTCCTCTTCATACGGTCGCTGCCGTACACTGAAGATGAATGCAAGGTAGCCGTTAAAAAAATGGTGTCCCTTGCATTCCTATCGAATGATTTGATTCTTCAAATTCAAATCAGCCAATAGGATGAGAGCTTCTGAAATCCTATTGGCTTTTCAAAACAGCCAATAGGATGAGAGCTACTGAAATCCTATTGGCTGATTTGAACAACCAATAGAATTTCAGTAGCTTTCATCCTATTGACTGTTTTGAACAGCCAATAGGATTTCAGAAGCTCTCATCCTATTGGCTGATTTGAATTTGAAGAATCAAATCAGCCAATAGGAATGCAAGGGACGCCATTTTGAAACGGCTGCCTTGCATTCAACTTCAGTGTACGGAGGCGACCGTATGAAGAGGATGCTATGCGCAGGATGGGATCCAGGATAGCTCCACTCCGCGCCGCCGGGATGAAGATAGAAGACGCCCCCGGGATGGATGAAGACCTCGCCGCCTGGATGAAGACTTTGACGCCTGGATGAAGACTTCTCACGGTCTGGATATCCAGACTTTAGAAACCGTGAGTAGATCTTCTGGGGTTAGTGTTAGTTTTTTTTTTTTAATTTTGGGTGTTTTTTTTTTTTTTAGATTAGGGTTTGGGCTTTGAAAAAGAGCTAAATGCCCTTTAAAGGGCAAAACAAAAGAGCTAAATGCCCTTTTAAAGGCAATGCCCATACAAATACCCCTTTAGGGGCATTGGGTAGCTTAGGTTTTTTTAGAGTTAGGTTTTTTATTTTGGGGGGTTGGTTGGGTGGTGGGCTTTACTGTTGGGGGGGACTTTGTATTTTCTCAGAGCTGATTTCTTTAGGGCAATGCACTACAAAAGGCCCTTTTAAGGGCTATTAGTAATTTATTGTAGGCTAGGGGGTGTTTTTATTTTGGGAGGACTTTTTTATTTTTATAGGGCTATTAGATTAGGTGTAATTGTTTTTATTTTTTTGTAATCTTAGTATTTTTATTTTTGTGATTTTAGTGTTTATTGTTTTTGGTAAACTTAGATTATTTAAATTATTTAAATTTTTTGTAGGATTTGTTGTTTTTTTTAGTTGTAATTTAGATCTTTTTAATTTTTTTCGTAGTGTTAGGTTTTTTAAATTTGTCGTTTAAATATTTTAATTGGTAGTATTTTTTTATTTTATTAGATTAGGTATGTTAGGTTTATTTTTATTTCACAGGTAAGTTTTTTATTTATTTAAATAGAGTTATATTGTAATTTTAATTTAAAGTTAGGGGGGTGTTAGGTTTAGGGGTTAATAGTTTAATTTAGTCTTTTGCAATGTGGGGGACTGGCGGTTTAGGGGTTAATAGGTTTATTTTGTGGCGGAGATGTGGGGGTCCGGAGGTTTAGGGGTTAATAACTTTATTTAGTGGAGGTGATGTTGGGGAGTGGCGGAATATGGGTGTTAGGTTTAGGGGTTAATAGTTTAATTTAGTCTTTTGCAATGTGGGGGACTGGCGGTTTAGGGGTTAATAGGTTTATTAGTGGCGGCGATGACGGGGGGGCAGATTAGGGGTTAATAACTTTATTATAGTGGCAGCGATGTCGGGGAGCGGCGGAATAGGGGTTAATAACTTTTATTAGTGCCAGCGATGTCGGGAGTGGCAGATTAGAGATTAATAACTTTATTTAGGTGTCGACGATGTCGGGGGTGGCGGATTAGGGGTGTTTAGACTTGGGGTTTATGTTAGGGTGTTAGGTTTAAACATAATTTTTTTTCCCCCTAGACATCAATGGGGTTGCGTTATGGCGATCGCCATTCAACACTTCAGGTGTTAGTTATTTTTCTATCACTCTCTCCCCATTGATGTCTATGGGGGAAAGCATGCACAAGCACATCAAAGCAGCATTTGGCTTTTGTGCGATATGGAGCTTAACGCCACCATATCGCACGCACAAGGCGACTTTTTAGAAACTCGTAATGGCAGCGCTATGGAGAGGGAAATAACGCAACTTTTGTTGAGTTCGCTTCACACCCTCTATAGCGCAAAACTAGTAATCTAGGTGAATGTTTTTTATATACCTAATGTTCTGGTCTATTTCAAACATTAAACACAATGAGGCACAGTTTCTAGTAATGTGTGATGGATTCATTGTGATAGGTACTACAGTGCTAGAGTCCAGCCACTGCAAGATAATCAAACTGAATTAATGTCACATTAGCAGCACTGCTGGAAAAGCTACTCATTTATAGGTACAGTCCTGTTGTAAAGCACAAATAGCGCACACACAAATAGGCTCATCAACATGACACTTCGGGGTCTATTTACAGGGGAATTGATAATGATTGTGAGTGTGACCCTAGACAACCTATGTAAGCTTAAATAACCGTCATGGAGAAAAATCTGAATGTCAACCATTATTTAAAGCAGTGTTTCTCAAATTCAGTCCACAGGACCCTTAACAGGCCAGATATTCATTATATCTTAACTAGAGCACATGTGAAATAATCAGCTGATCAGTAACCATGGTTACTAACCTGCTCTCACCCTTCTGATGATTATTTCACCTGTGCTCTAGTTAAGATATAATGAATATCTGGCCTGTTAAGGGTCCTGAGGACTGGAATTTAGAAACTGATCTAATTGTAAGTTGGTTGTAAAGTTCTCCTTTAAAACTGAGTTGCATCTACCATATTTTGGCTAAGTGTAGCCAGCAATCAGCCAACACTATCCAGGGTTCTGGACCAAAAATGGGCTGGCTCCTAAGCTTACATTCCACTTTTTTTCAAATAAAGATACCAAGAGAATGTAGAAAAATAGCTAATAGGAGTAAATTAGAAAGTTGCTTACAATTGCATGCTCTATCTGAATCATGAAAGAAGAAATGTGGTTTAGTGTCCCTTTAAGGAAGTTTAGTATGGACCTCACAAGATTATGGGAGATCCACAGCAAATTGTGAATTTAGCACTGATGATGATGATTTTCTGTTTTTTCACCATACAGATGAACGGTAAGTCGGTAACTATTCACAGAGCACTTACTCTGGTGAGGTGATTTTAGTTTTAAAGGGACACAATATTCATATGCTTAATCACTAGATGCACTTAATCTGTTAAAAGCTTACAAGAAAATATCACATTGACATACCTATGTAAATAAGTAAGATATTTTACCTCAAAATGTCTTCATCTTACCAGAGTAAGTGCACTGTGAGAAGTTATCCTTCAGCTACTCGTTTTACCATCATCTGCATGGTGAAATTAAAGCCAATCAGCTTTATAAGTGCTAATGTTTATATTTTGTTTTACTGTGATCTTGTGGGATTTCACCATAATCTCGCTAGGTTTCATAGTAAACTTCCTTGAACTGAGGAGAGAAATAAAGTGACTGTGCATGCACATGCCAGATGCACGCTCCCTTGCAAGTCCTGGGATAAGCTTCCTAATTGGATGTTTAAAGTTCCTTTATAATGGTGGCTTCTTAGGTCATTTTGAGGTAAAATATCTTCCTTTTTACATAGAGATGTTCATCCTGTGAAATTTTCTAGTCAGCTTTTTACAGTTATGCCTTAATTAAAGAAAAAACAAGTGTACATCATACTATCTATTATTTCACAAAGTTGCGATAAGGATAAGTGATAATTTATGTTGAGTAACATGCTCCTTCAATTAGCTGTTTTAATAAATTTGTTTTTGTCCCTTTTATTTTCTGTGAAAATATCTATGGAAGTTTGGGGGTTAAACATTTTGAAATGTCTTATTGGTTTTTATTTATTATTGTGCTTTATAATAATTCTTTATGAGACCATGAAGTTGGTATTAAATAAAAGTGGTTATTGTGCTGTTTACCATGAGCAGACTAAGGTTGCCACCTCAACCATGTTTTCCTGGACACTTATGAGTTATACATGTTGTGGGGTTTGCAGGGAGGAACATGTATTGTTCATCAGCACTTTTCATGTGACGTCCAGAGGCACAATACATGTTCCTCCTGCTTACCCTGCAGCATGCGTAACTCATAAGTGTCCAGGAAAACACGGCTTAGGTGGTAACCCTAGCTCAGACACTTCCATTAAATGCATGGTAAGGTAACTCTAGATTAGCCTGCTCCATTATAAAGATAAACTTACTTTGTGAAACAACACGTGGTTTAAATATTTTCATGTTTAGTATATGTGTGTGTGTATGTGTATGTATATATATATATATATATATATATATATATATATATATTATCAAATATATTTATTATTTTTGTTAAATATATGGCTGATACATCCACCTGTTAGCAGCTACATGGGTGCAAATATGTAAATCATATCTCCAAAATAAATGCACTCCCATGACCTTTTAGGTGAAGAAATCCAAAATTTAATTTAACGTTTCGGAGATGTACAAATCCCCTTCATCAGAACAACTTAAAGGGACAGTCAAGTCAAAACTAAACTTTCATGATTCAGATAGGGCATGCAATTTTAAACAACTTTCCAATTGACTTTTATCATTACATTTGCTTTGTTCCCTGGGTGATATTTTTGAAAAGCTAAACCTAGGTAGGCTCAAACTGATTTCTAAACAGTTGAAAACCGCCTCTTAGCTCAGCGTTTTGAAAGTTTTTCACAGTTAGACACTGCTAGCTCATGTGTGTCATAGAGATAACATTGTACTCACTCCCGTGGAGTTATTTAGGAGTCTGCACTGAGTGGCTAAACTGCATGTCTGTCTGAGGCAGTCTGTAGAGGCTTAGATACAAGGTAATCACAGAGGTAAAAAATATATTAATATAACAGTGTTTGTTATGCAAAACTGACGAATGGGTAATAAAGGGATTATCTATCTTTTTTAAAAATAAAAATTTTGGTGTAGACTGTCCCTTCAATCATGTGGAAAAAAAAATTCTTATAGGGCAAACAATTAAGTAACTTCAAACCTCATACAATTCAAGTGGTGCCAAACAAACTGTGTTTGGAATGCAAGCTTTCATTCCAGCATATCGTCGAACCGGAAGTGACAGTTTCCAACTTCTGGGACTTATATAGATGTAAATACAAAAACCGGAGATTATAACACAAATATCAAATCTACTAATGTTATTGCCTATTTTACACATCCTTACAAGGGTATGTATTTACAGTATATTGAACTTTAAAACGCATTTTAGAGCATACAAATTGTAATAATCTGTGTATGTCATAGTAACGGTTGCCATGGTAACCTCAATACACAATAAAGGGGAAACTATCAAACGACCCATCTGATGTATCAGTGCATTTACAGATGTTACATATAACTTAGAACCTCACAGGACTGTGAAAATTTGTTGCATTTTAAAGCATCAGTATTACTGTAATGTGTGTGTGTCTTACCAATGGCAGTTGCCATAGTGACCTCAATAAACAGGAACCAAAATAATGAAAGACTTATCTATTTATGTGCCAGTCTAGTGCACCAATTTTTCTTATGCACAAGATATGAGCATCAAGTTAATTGATCCCATATCACCTTTTAACTAGACATGTGTGTTTCGTTTAGTTCCGAATCAAAATTCGGACGAATTTGTCAAATTTGGAGCTTCGGATCTATTAGAATTTCCAAATTACCGTAACACCGAAACTAACGAATAAATCTGAATTAGTTCGGATTTATTCGTTACATTCGGATGGCCATGGACTAATCACAATTACACTAGTATTGTACAGTATATTAGGTTATATCACTCTGCTATGGGTTACACCTAATATTACAGTACATAATACTAGTCTAATACACAGCACATCCCACCTAACACATACTGAACTTCCGAATTTACAAATCGAATCCGAATCGAATGCATACGAATACATCCAAATTTATTTGAATCCGAATTCGAATCGATCCAAAAACTACATTTGAAAACATCCGAGTCGATCCGAATCGAAACAAGTGTAGTTGCCATGGCAACAGTGTATGGGCAGCAGCTCATTTGTGTGGTATTTTTAGAAGTGATTCCTTATTATCTCCTATGTGAGTGCATGAAACCCTATTCTGGGGTGTCTTATGCATCCTGTCCCCAAATCCAGTAGTACATTTCAAACTTATATACATATATACACACTCAAAAAACAGAGCACCTAAATGTATCTTCAAATGGCATATATTTGTATATATCCTCACTAAGCTCAGAATAATATTCCTTATACCATAGACACAATAGTCTATAGGCTATACATTTTACTGGTGAAACATCAGGGTAGAGTATATTATAAACTTTTGATTTGATCCAAATCTCATTATCATGTTGTGTGTATTAGTTCACACATTAGTCCCCAATTACGGTAATGGTTGTTGGACGTTCTGTGTGGTATCTGTGTACCATATATCAATTTGTTTATCATAAGTGACCATGGGTTCCCACTATATTGAGCCAGTATTCTATGTAGTAGTGATATTGATCAACTGGTGTCCCAGTTGAAAAAAACAGATGGTGCCTTTCCACTGAATACCACTATCATTACCTTGGCAACAATATCCCATACGCACCCCAGGTATGTAGCATATAGTGTACACCCCAGGATGGATAGATCATCGGTTTCAGTGGCAGCTACACTCTGATCTTATTGTAAGCTTACTTTGTGAACAAAAGATACGAGTAAACCCAGCTACCCAGCTATTTGGTCCAGTCCCCCAGTGACTCTAGGGAGCGATATCAGTTGTGCGCACAGAATCACTCTCAGGTTTTTTAGGTGGTGTCTGATATTACACCACACTAAAACCTTCTATAAACCTTCAGGGTATAGTGGACATGTTTTCTGGGCGGGTACACTACAGGTATGTAACACAAGAAGAGTTTAGATCAAGAGCCTGAAGTCAGGTTTTGAATCCACTCGGCCTCACATACCAAGAATTTTGTTTCCACCTCGGTCCAACTTTGGTATGTGGTCTATCAAGATGTGTCGGATAGATGAGACTAAATCAGTGTTGTGCAACCGGTTGGTCCGAGCTTCCCTTCTTCAACGCCTGGCGTATGGCCAGTCTATGATTCACCATTCTTTCAAGTAGAGTGCCCTGGGTTTTGCCAATATAAAACTTTGAGCATGGGCAGAATAGCATATACACTTCATGTGTGGTATTACATTAGAGTGAGTGACAGATCGTATACACTTTTTTGGTGTGTGGATGATGGAACATTCTGGTAGCAATGAGCCCATTAGGCACCTATAACTGCCTTTTATATTCTCTTTGGATTTCTTGGAGTAGCTCATCTTTGGATCGGTCTTAACCAATAGATCTTTTAAATTGGTTCCTCTTTTATATCCCACCATCAGGTTGAGATTCTGTGTGAAACCCAATCTCAGATCAGAGGTGATCAGGGGCCAATGTTGTTTTACAATCTTGCCAGCATTAGTTTTATTAGGGGAGAAAGTGGTTACAAACATCAACCTGTCACCTCCTGATGGCTTGCCTCCTTATTTATCAAATCTTCCTGTGTCACGTTCTGAATTTCTTGAATGGTAGTATTTAACACCTGTTCCTTATAGCCCCTCTGTCAGAACTTTTGTTGTGTCCCAGCTAGCTGGGAGACCCCTGTATCCCTATCAGAGTTGTTGCATATAGTACGTATCTTTGCTTCTGGACATGCCCTAAGATTCAAAAATTCTGGAACAGGGTAAACCATTGGGTGAACAGGTTCTTAGAAAAGAAATGTAAACTAGAAGCACAACACATATTTTTTCTATATCCAAATACAAAAGATAGTGAGAATGTAGGTTTAATCAACACAGCCATATTAATTGGAAGAAATGTAATATTAAGTTCTTGGAAATCTAAATTTAGTCCAGCGATTAAAGAATTCAATAATAAAGTACTGTCACAGATGAATATGGAACAATTTAATATAAATATAACACAGGAGAAGAGAGTAGCTTTATTCTTTCAAAAGTGGTTAAAGGTACTCTTGACGTTCCCAGAGAGAGTTCAAAAACAAATAATATATCCCTTAAGAAAATCGGACTACTTTAATATAGCCTTAATATCAGGCAGATTTCCACAGTTCTGGGGGGGAGTGAGGTGAGGGAGAGAGGGAGAGGAGAGAATCAGGGGTTTCTCTTTTTTTGTTGTTGTTGTGTATATAATGGTACCAGTAATGTACCAGCTTAGATGTGCAGATATTTGTAAAGATAACACTTGTTGGATGGCTGGATTCTTTATAAATATATCAGCTGTTTATTATTTATTTGCATGTATCTACAGTGTATTAAGTTGTGGTTGTTTGGAATTTAACTTGTAATAATGGAGGAACTGAAAGGGAAGAGAGAGGAAGAGAAAAGAAGGGAAAAAAGGAATAAGAAATAAATCGGAGAATAGATTTTTGTTAAATATAAGTTCTCATCATTTATGTTATTAGTTGCCCTGAAATATATTATATATGTATACTCTAGGGTAGTATAATCCTATAATCTGGTATACAGTCAGGGTATATTACTTATTTTGTTGGTCCTGTAAAAAGAAAGTTTATATGAACAGAAGTATATACGCTGTTAAATAGATGGTCCGAAATTGTATAGAGGACATATTTTATCTGGTTTTTTTTTGTGTGTTGATGTATGTATGTAAGAAAAACTCAATAAACATATTTAAAAAAAAAATAGTACATATCATCTGGGATTTTACAATTTCCCTGAGTAGTGAGGGAGGGTGGCAGCTGTCAGCCCTAAGTATGGAATTCCTATCCATGGACTTACTATATAGTGTTGTTCCCAATTTTTCACCTGAGATAAAGATGTTTAGGTAGAGGAAGTGTATCTGGTGTGCCTTTGCTGTCATTTTAAATCTTACAGTGGTGTCAGTTGAATTTATGATATCAAACCAATTCCTAAGTGTGTCTTCCCCCCCTCCAGATGAGGAAGACATCGTCGATGTACCTATGATAGAAAGTTATAGTTACATAATTTATTTCCCACAAGTAGTTGTTCTCAAAGTGGGACATAAATATATTCGCATATGCAGGGGATATGTTCGACCCCATGGCCGTTCCTGCTATTTGGAGATAATAGTCCCGATGATCTTAAGCTCTCTGTGCTTGTGAGATTTTCTAAGAATTCTCTACAGTACTATGAAGCTCCTGTCCTATTTTTATAAGGGCAGTTTTTACCTTGAGAACAATGTCTCGCAAAGAGGTTTTCCCTGTTTTAGGTATGTGAAGGAGAGGCATACATTACAATAGGGCTTAAAAAATAAACGTCATTTAAAAAATGTATAAAATAATTAAAATAAATATTGAAATAAAAATAAAATGCAGAAAAAAATTTGTATGGTTAAAAAACATAAAAATAAATAATTGTTCTGTAAAAATCAGATTTCATGTAAAAATTTAAATTGTTATTGAAGTTTTGGATGTAAATAAATGTGCACAGTACAAATCATAATAAAACTATGCTGCACATGCAAAAACACTGTGAAATTCATATTTATAATAAGAAATTTAAAACATATTGTTTTCCTTATTGTAAAATGAGTTTCCCCACCACCTCTGATAGTGGGCTGAACAGGGGCATTCCCTGGGTGTAGCTGAAATGTCTCCTCTAAATAGGCAAAACACTTATTACTAATTATTAAATACATGCATATTATAAGGTACTGGACCCTGAAAGCAAAGTAATCTGATTTGTATTGATTATAATATTTAATTTTTTAAAGCCCCCCCCAGCTCCCTGCTAATTTTGCTCTCCCTAGCAAAATTTCTCTTTCCAGCAGGCTCCATTACTTTCTAAGGGAGACATATCTTGCAAGGACAGCTGCTTTTTTAGATAATTCCGTGAGGGCAGCCCTTGCAACAGTTGCAGTCGTGTTTCACGTTTTGCCCAGAGAAGTATTGATCAGCGGACATCTAGACTGGCTTGTGAGCATGAATTTATGTTGAGCCCTATATAGCAATAGTGTTTGCAAAAATGTTGTATACATATAGTTTTTAAGATGTACACGCTCCTTAGCCTACCTCAGTATGCTCTCATGGAAAAGAACAATTTTAGAACAAAGGATATCAAAAGAAAGAAGTAAATTTGACAAGAGAACATAACTGGAGGTTTTTAAATTTGTGCACTCTATTTGAGTCATGAAACTTCAAAATAGACTCTCCCAATTACCTTTAAGTAATTAAAGGGCTATTTTATCTTTGAAAATTACTAAAAGTGGGTGAATTGAATTTGAAACCTGCAGATACAAAGAGCTTTAAAAAAAGGAGAAGAAAGAACATTAACTTATCGAAGTATAAATAGTCATTGTAAATACTCTTAATTTAAAGGGACACTGAACTAAAAATTTTCTTTTGTGATTCAGATAGAGCATGCAATTTTAAGCAACTTTCTAATGTACTCCTATTATCAAATGTTCTTCATTCTTTTAGTATTTTTATTTGAAAAGGAAGAATGTAAGTTTAGATGGCGGCCCATTTTTGATGAACAACCTGGGTTGTTCTTGCTGATTGGTGGATAAATTCATCCACCAATAAACAAGTGCTGTCCAGGGTTTGAACTTTCTTTTTCAAATAAAGATGGCAAGAGAACAACGAAAAATTGATAATAGGAGTAAATTAGAAAGTTGTTTAAAATCCCATGCTCTATCTGAATCACGACAGAAAACATTTGGGTTCAGTGTCCCTTTAAGGTGTATAAACACATATCTAACATGCTGGTACATATATTTTTTTTAGTTTGCTGAGATCCGTGGTGTTCCAAGAGGACTTTATGATGGACCGGTACATGAGGTCATAATAACAGATGCATCTGCTGCCCAGACACCGACCTCAAGGACAGCGACCGGTGCAGGGAAAACACAGATGACCCCAGGTCGTAATCTGCATAGATCTGGATTCAGTTTGTCTGGTGAGAGTATAGAGCATAGAAAATGACCTGATGATTGATAATTCTTTAAAGGCACGGTATACATTAATTTTTATTTAACTGCATGTAATAGACACTACTATAAAGAAGAATATGCTCAGATACTGATCTAAAAATCCAGTATAAAACCTTTTAAAAACTTACTTAGAAGCTGCCTGTTTAGCACTGTTGATGAGGTTAGGCTGGAACACCCAGTGAAAGGGGCTGGAAAAGTAGGAAGGGCATAGCCCCCCCCTTCTCTGCATATGAAAAGACCATTAAACAAACAGGACCAAGCAGGAATCTGTAGACTCAAGTCTACATCTGATACTTTGGGGCTTGGTTAGGAGTCTGAAAATCAACACAATGTTATTAAGAAAATAAGCAAAACTATAGATTGTTACAAAAACCCTCCCAGATAGGCTATATAAATGGATCATCTACAAAACATTTATGCAAAGAAAAATCTAGTTTACAATGTCCCTTTAAGGTTACAACCATTAATATACACATTATAGTTTCCTTACAGTGCACATAAAAATAAGTACATACTTGATAGGCTCATAAGCTGTCATAATGCAGGGTAGCAGTGTATATGCACAATGAGCCATGCATAATTTTATCACTACAATAAATACCATATTCAATCACAGAGTTATTGGAAAGTTTAGCATGACCCTGTTTGGCCCTCTATTCAAGTAGGACATGATCTGATCTCTTAAAGGGTCTTGAAACCCAGATGTTTCTTTAATGATTCAGAAAGAGCATGCAGTTTTAAAAATATTTCCAATTTACTTCTATTGACTGATTTGTTTTGTTGTTGTGGTATCCTTTGTTGAAAAGGATACCTCAGTAGTCACAGCAGCAGCTGATTGGTGGCTGCACATATATATGCCTCATGTTATTGGATCACCTGATGAGTTCAGCTAGCTCCCAGTAGTGCATTGCTGCTTCTTCAGCAAAGGATAGCAAGTGAATAAAGCAAGTTTGGAAATAGAAGAAAATGGGAAAGTTGTTTTAAAATTGCATGCTTTATCTGAATTATGAAAGAGTACATTTGGGTTTCACGTCCCTTTAAGATAAACAGATAATCTCCTGTTTCCTAAACAATCTATGTACATATCGCTATAAATGTTTTTTTGTTGTTGTTTGTTTAATCATACGATCTGACAAAAATGCAAAACAAGTAAGATGTACTTAAAGGGACAGTCTAAATCAGAATTTTTATTGTTTTAAAAAATAGATAATCCCTTTATTACCCATTCCCCAGTTTTGCATAACCAACACGGTTATATTAATATACTTTACCTCTGTCATTACCTTGTATCTAAGCCTCTACAGACTGCCCCCTGATCATATGACTTTTTATTAATTATCTAATGACTTGCATTTTAGCCAATTAGTGCTGTGTTGTACAGACTCTGAAATAACTCCCCGGGCATGAGCATAATGTTATCTATATGGCTCACATGAACTAGCACTCTCCTGTTGGGAAAAGCAAATTAAAAAGCATGTGATAAGAGGCTGTGTGTAGTGGCTTAGAAACAGGCAGAAATTTAGTGGTTTTATATGTTATAAAATATATTAATATAACAATTTTGGTTGTGCAAAGCTGGGGAATGGGTAGTAAAGGTGTTATCTATCTTTTTAAACAATAACAATTTTGGTGTAGACTGTCCCTTCAAGATAACTCTCTCTCCCTTCCTCTCTCTCTCTCCCCCCCTCTCTCTCTCCCCCCTTCTCTCTCTCCCCCTCTCTCTTTCTCCCCCCTCTCTCTTTCTCTCTCCCCTCTCTCTCTCCCCCCTCTCTCCTCTCCCTCTCTCTCTCTCTCTCTCTCTCTCCCCTCTCTCTCTCCCCCCCTCTCTCTCTCTCTCTCCCTCTCTCTCTCTCCCCCCCTCTCTATCTCTCCCCCCCTCTCTATCTCCCCCCCTCTTCTTTTGCTCTCTCTCCCTCTTTTCTTTTGCTCTCTCTCTTTCCCCCTCCTATTTTCTCTCTCCCACCTCTCTTGCTCTCTCTTATCTTTATCTCTTTCCCATCTCTTTTGTTCTCTCCCCTTCTTTCTATCTCTCCTCCCTCTCTATCTCTCTTCCCTCTATCTCACGTGCACGACCGCCCCCGCCCCACCCCGCCCACCCCCGCCCTGCCCACCCACTTCATCTCCCGGCCCCGCCCACTTCTGTCTGCACCAGATCAGGTAGCGACTCTAAGGCCAGGTGTGTTTGTCCTCGTGCTGTCTCTACTGCGCATGACAGCTTCGGACAAACACATGGCCTTTTATATTATAGGATACTGATGCACTGAGTAATGCAAGCAAAATATACACATAGAAGTATATGTATAAAATGTGTCATCTTATCTCAAAGCCATTGTAGGTTTATGTTATGCATATAAACAAAGACGCACAGAGATCTGATTTACATTTCCCCTTTTTTATTTTGGGAATTCCTTGATGATTTAAAACTTAAAACATTCTAGTATACAAATGAAATTCTCTTTTCCATAGGGCATGTTATTTTTAAAAATATATTTACTTCTTTCACTATGCATAATTAAAGTTTTACTCCTCGAACACTCCTATTCTACTCCACATGAGAATACAGTGAATATAGCATACGCATGTAGGCCTGGTCCTGATTGGCTCACTAGCTATATCTTTAGCTGGACTAGCACAGAAACAGATTTTGTACTATGTATTTATAGAGACATGAACCCCAAATTTTTCCTTCTTGATTCAGATACATCATACAATTTTAAACAACTTTCTAATGTACTTCTATTATCTAATTTGCCACTTCTCTTGGTATTATTTGTTGAAAAACCAGCAATGCACTACTGGGAGCTACTACACACTGGGTGAGCCAATAACATGAGGCATATATGTGCAGCCACCAATCAGCAGCTTCTGAACCTAGCTTGGTATCCCTTTTAACAAGGAATATCAAGACAACAAAACAAATTAGAAAATAGAAGTAAATTGCATGGGTTAAAGGGATATGAAACAAAAGAAATGTTTGTGATTCAGACAGAGCATATAACTTCTATTATCAAATTTGTTTCATTCCCATAACGGTCTGTGTTAAAGAGATACCTAGGTAGTCATCTGGAGCACTACATAGCAGGAAATAGTGCTGCCATATAGTGCTCTTGCAAATGGATAACATTCTTGTAAAACTGCTGCCGTATAGTGCTCCAGAAAAGGACCAGCCCCTAAGCATACGTCCCTGATTTTTAACAAAAGATACCAGATAAATTGATAATAGAAGTAAATTAGAAAGTTTAAAATGCCATATTCTATCAGAATCACAAAATACATTTTTTAGTTTCATATCCTTTTAAATACATAGGCCCCTATTTAACAAAGTCTGGCGGACCTGATCCGACAGTGCGGATCAGGTCCACCAGACCTCGCTGAATACGGAGAGCAATACGCTCTCCGTATTCAGCATTGCACCAGCAGCTCACAAGAGCTGCTGGTGCAACGCCGCCCCTGCAGACTCGCGGCCAATGGACCGCCAGCAGGGAGGTGTCAATCAACCCAATCGTACTCGATCGGGTTGAATTGCGGCGATGTCTGTCCGCCTGCTCAGAGCAGGCGGACAGGTTATGGAGCAGCGGTTTTTGTGACCGCTGCTTCATAACTGCTGTTTCTGGCGAGCCTGCAGGTTCGCCAGAAACACATGGCATCAAGTTCTATTCGGAGCTTGATAAATAGGCCCCTTAGTAAAGGAAAATAATTTGTTTAAAAATAAATTTCTCTAACAAAACTAAATCTTTTATTGTTTTCATTAGAATGTTCCCATAAGTGGTCCTTGATAATTATAGTCTGCTGTTTGTAATGCTTAGAATCAAATCTATGCACACATCTTCACTAAAATCTTATATTGAAATAGCCATTCTTTTTATTTCCTTTCATTAGGAAAGGGGAGAATGAATTGTATCTAGTGTGCTGAAGGTAGGTCAGCTCCAGTGGGCTAGATTCACTAACAATCCTTCCTTCCTCTTAACCCCTTGAGTGCTAACGACGGCTCTGAGCCATCGAAGAGTTTCCCACTCTGGTGCTAACGACGGCTCAGATCCGTCGCTAGCACTCTCCCACTTTGAGGGAGATCTGGGAGCTCCCACCCGCTCATACGTTATGCACGGTGACATCATGCGCAATGACGTGATGACTTCACCGCACAAATTTATTTATATTTAACAATGTTAAGTATAGGAGCAGGGGGCATGCTGCTTAGAAGCCTGTATCTCAGGCATCTAAGCAGCTACAGACTCCCAAGACCCACCATTGGAAACGTAATCGCCTAACCTTTCCAACAGTGTAAGTCGCGGGGATCTAAAAAAAAGAAGTTTAATTTTTTTTTCTCCAAAAATTTAAAAAAAAAAACCTTAAAAAGCTTAGCACTCAAAGGGTAGGGATAGGAAAGTCAAAATTAAACTTGCATAATTCAGATAGAGCATGTAATTTTAAGACACTTTTAAATTCACTTCTATTTTCAAATGTGCTTTGTTCTCTTGGTATCTCTTGCTGAAAAAGAATATGCACATATCCTACACTAGTAGAAGCTGCTGCTAATTGGTGCCTGCACACATTTGTCTTTTGTGATTGGCTGACTAGATGCGTTCATCTTGCTGCCAGTAGTGCAATGTTGTTCCTTCAGCAAAGGATAGCAAGAGAACAAAACAAATTTGATAATGGAAGTAAATTGGAAAGTTGTTTAAAATTGTATGTTCTATCCAAATCATAAAAGAAAATTTTGGGGTTTACTATCCCTTTAAGTTTCATCAGTTTTAATGTTAATTTGTAGAGGCTGTTTACTACGTAATAAATAGTTTAGGGACATTTAGTTTAATGTTGCTTAGAATAGCATAAGAACTGGAGAGACAGGAGAGACTGATAATAAATCTAGCCCCAAAGTTGAATACATATATATTTATCAATAACTGAAGTGTTGTAATTCAGCAACCAGTGCATAAGCAGCAATATGTTTATATCCTGGTTGGTTTACATCACTTTTGTGATGTTAAATGTTTTATTAATCACTTTCAGTCCATACTTATTCCAACAAAGACAATATTGTTCCTTAGTGACACTATATATTAAAAAATAAAATATATAAAAATCCTTCATTTCAATCAAATAAGATCTATAAAACCAACATCATATACTGGTTCTAATCAAAACTAAAGCAGCAATATACAGACCAATTCATCTCCCTGCTGAGTTAAAGGGACATTAAACACTAAAGAAATGCTAGATAGACACTGTTGACCACCCTCTTTTGCTCCAAACCCTCCAATCCTTCGGCATCTGTGACACAGCCCTCTCGTGGCTCTCTTACCGTACCTTTAGTGTAGTCTTCTCTGGGACCTCCTCTGCCTCTTCACCACTTTCTGTTGGAGTACCGCAAGGCTCTGTCCTCGGTCCCCTTCTCTTCTCAATCTACACGTCAACACTAGGTTCCCTAATAAAGTCCCATGGTTTCCAATATCATTTGTATGCCGACGACACCCAAATCTACTTCTCTGCACCAGACCTATCTCCTTTCTTGCTAACCCGTGTCACTAACTGTCTTTCTCACATCTCTTCCTGGATGTCCTCTCACTACCTCAAGCTAAATCTCTCCAAACTGAGCTCCTCATTTTCCCCACTTCTTCCAAAATCTCCACCCCAATTCTCTCTATAACTGTCGACAACTCCATCATTACCTCTACCCCGCATGCCCCATGTCTCGGGGTCACATTTGACTCAGATCTTTCTTTCACTCCTCACATTCAGTCCTTGGCTAAAGCCTGCCGCTTCGACCTTAAAAACATCTCTAAAATTAGACACAAGACACAACTAACATTTTTATCCACTCTCTCATTCTTTCCCGCCTCGATTACTGCAACTTTGTCCTCTCTGGTCTCCCCACCTGCTGCCTAGATCCTTTACAATCCATAATGAATGCCTCTGCCAGACTAATCTTCCGTACACGTCGATCTTCATCTGCTGCGCCTCTCTGCCAATCCCTTCACTGGCTTCCTCTTGCCTCTAGGATCAAACACAAAATTATCACTCTGACATACAAAGCCCTCAACTGCACTGCTCCCCCCCTATATCTCAGACCTTGTCTCCTGATACTCTCTGTCCCGTCCCCTTCGCTCTGCTAATGACCTCCTACTCTCCTCCTCTCTTGTTACCTCCTCACACTCCCACTTACTCCCATCTTGTGGTACTCTCTGCCTCGCTCCACAAGACTCTCCCCTAGTTTTGAAAGCTTTAAGCGCTCCCTAAAGACTTTGCTGTTCAGGGATGCATACAACCTACACTAACCTTTCTTTATACCAGTTCCTCCCTCCATTGCTATCCCCTGAACCCCCTTAGCATGTAAGCCTAAGAGTCCAGCTGTTTGTAGATCACCTTCTTAAGAGCTGACTACAACAGTGTTGTACTCCGCATTTGTTTATAGCGCTGCAGAATCTGTTGGCGCTCTACAAATAACCGATAATATTAATAATAATAATAATAATAATAATAAATAGAATAATGCATTTAAAGAAAAGATTAGCCTGAGAATAACATGTAGATGTATTTTGCTTAAAGTTTCATTAGTTGTTAAAATATTGACAAATTAAGTGTAACGTTTAAGTGTCTATAAAACAATGGGAGCTGCCATGTTGCAACTTAGGTTACCTTCTCTGCTGTGGCCAATTAGGGACAGTTATAAATAGGTCACTAGAGTGTGCAGCCAATGGCTGTGTGGAATATAACAGTGTTGCACTTCCATTTCTAACAGGAACTAAAAAGCTCACAATTTCAGAATGGAATTACAGGAAAAGGGGACCAAAAAAATAATGAAAGTATATTGCAGATGTTTTTTTATATATAAGATTTATCATTTTATATTAATATCTCAAAGAATTTAATGTCCTTTAAACTTGTATCCAAAATAATTCCAGGATATTTTCTGAAGATTGGCTATTAAAATATCAGCATAGCAACTGTAATATAGTGATACATAAATGTTGACACATGCAAATAATGACACGTAAGCCAGACAAGGGATGAAGAAGAGTTCTAGTACTGTAAGTGTAGGATTGGGGGGGGGGAGCAAGTTAGGGGAAGTGCTTAGTAATTTAAAAAAATGCAGGAAGCAGGGAGGTGCTATCAACAATCAGATAATATCACAAGAGCTCACTGCTTCTTTGTCTCTATGTATATTTGTGGTTCCTAATCACATCCTCTGATCTAGTCCTTACTGCTGTCTAATACTTTATTTAACCCTTGTCTTGCTGACTTGCCAACATTTTTAAAGAGCATCTTTAAGAGATTTATACTGTCAATATTTTAAATATTGAAATTGTAATGTTGGCCTTTCAACAGCAAACCATGTTAACAAAATATAGTAGCTTTGTATATGGCAAATCCTGTACCCTAGTGGAACAAACGTTATCGTCATACAGAACTGTGTTTTCTGACTTATGGTTCAGATGCCACAGTGAAATCATCTAGTGCTTCATGTGTGATTGTCATGTAAAGGGACAAGCTAATCTATCAATAAAGTGCTCTAATTTTAAGAAATTTATTTTGGCAACTATCGGCCAGATTACAAGTGACACTCTATTTTTTTTATTCGCTTGTGCACAAACACCTCTCAAAGTAAACTTGTAACTTGTAGCGGTTTAGCGTGTTTCTTACAAGTTGAAAGTAAGTAGTGCACAAGCAAAAACAGTTGCGTGCTAACTTCAGGACCTCTGATATTGGGACCGCGTTACCTTCTTCTTCCCATAGACTTCAATGGAGCGTGCTGAATAGAAAAACAACTAACACTATTGATTGTACGCAAACCCAACACCACATTAGACCTACAGCGGTAAACCCGAAGGTAGTTGGGAATATTTTGCATTTGATTGTTCTTTATATAGAAGAAAATGTTTTTTTTTATTTTTAGATATATATTTTTATATACATATGATATTGTTTTGCAAAACTTATGTATATATATATATATATATATATATATATATATATATATATATATATATATACACACCTTAGTGACATTGGTCAGACACCGGCCTGTAGGGCTTATATTCATTATTTAGTGTAAATGATTTGTGCTGGCATAGAGCATTCTGTTCCCTTGTTTTTTTCCTTTCCCTGTTTCCCTATCTTCCCTCCCTCCCTTCCTTTTATTTTTTGATTGATTATATATATATATATATATATATATATATATATATATATATACACAGATATATATATTTAAAAATACTAAAAACATTTTCTTCTAAGTGAAGAACATTTGAATGTTAAATATTTACAGTAAAACACACATTAAGGGGTAGATTTAACAAGTGCCGGCCAGACATGATTCGCTGTAGCATACGCTGTCGGCATTTAACAACGCACAAGCATTTCTTGTGAAATGCTTGTGCAATGCCGCCCCCTGCACATTCACGGCCAATTGGCCACTAGCAGGGGGTGTCAATCATCCCGATCGGATCAGGGTGATTGTAGTCCTCCACCTAAAGGGTGGCAGAGAATTTAAGGAGCAGGGGTTTTACGACCGCTACTTCTTAACTAACGTTTCAGGCGAGCCTGAAACTTCAGGCATAGAAAGCAGCATCCGCTGCTTGTTAAATCTACCCCTCAGACACATTATTAAATATTAGGCACCAATCTGCAAGCACTACCCAGGTTCTGAACCGAAAATGGGCCGCCTCCTAAGCTTAGATTCATGCTTTTTCAAATACAGATACCAAGAGAATGAAGAAAAAATTATAATAGGAGTAAATTAGAAAGTTGCTTAAAATTGCCTTCTCTATCTGAATCATGAAAGAAAACAATTTGGGTTTAGTACTCCTTTAACCCCTTAATGACAACTGACGTACCAGGTACGTCATGCAAAAACTTACTGTTAATGACAATAGACGTACCTGGTACGTCAGTTGTCTAACAGAGTGCTGGAAGTGATCACAATCACTTCCAGCAGCTCTGAGGGTATTGCAGTGATGCCTCGATATGGAGGCATCCTGCAATACCCCTTTACAAGCCTCCGATGCAGAGAGAGCCACTCTGTGGCCCTCTCTGCAATGGTAGCGATGTTGCCGATGGTGCCGTTGTCGGGTGGGAGGAGGGAGCGTGCGCGCGCGTGCACGCGCGCGTGCACACATTAGCCACATTAGCCACACTGACAATGAAGGAACTGGAAGGGGAAAAAATAAAGTTACATTTTTTTTTTCATATAAAAGGATCTGGGAGGGGGAGGGGGAGGGGGGTCTGCTACACTACAGAAATAATTAAAAATAAAAGTAATAAATAAAATTAAAATACTTTGGTTTGTGGGGCCAAACTGGGTACTGGCAGACAGCTGCCAGTACCCAAGATGGCGGTAATTAGGTAGGGGAGAGGTTTAGAGAGCTGGAGGGGGGGATCAGGGAGGTTGGTGCTAAGGCAGGGGTCCATCACAACTAAAATATTTTATTATTTTTATTTAAAAAAAAATAAAAAATCTTTTATTTAGTACTGGCAGACTTTCTGCCAGTACTTAAGATGGCGGGAACAATTGTGGGGTGGGGGAGGAAAGAGAGCTGTTTGGGAGGGATCAGGGGGTGGGATGTGTCAGGTGGGAGGCTGATCTCTAAAATTAACCCTGCAAGCTCCCTACAAGCTACCTAATTTAACCCCTTCACTGCTGGGCATAATTCACGTGTGGTGCGCAGCAGTATTTAGTGGCCTTCTAATTACCAAAAAGCAGCGCCAAAGTCATATAAGTCTGCTATTTCTGAACAAAGGGGATCCCAGAGAAGCTTTTACAACAATTCCTGCCATAATAGCACAAGCTGTTTGTAAATAATTTCAGTGAGAAACCTAAAATTGTGAAAAATTTAAAGTTTTTTTTTTATTTGCTCGCATTTGGCGGTTAAATGGTGGCATAAAATATACCAAAATGGGCCTAGATCAATACTTGGGGTTGTCTACTACACTACACTAAAGCTAAAATTAACCCTACAAGCTCCCTACAAGCTCCCTAATTAACCCCTTCACTCCTGGGCATAAAACACGTGTGGTGCGCAGCGGCATTTAGCGGCATTCTAATTACCAAAAAGCAACCACAAAGCCATATAAGTCTGCTATTTCTGAACAAAGAGGATCCAAGAGAAGCATTTACAACCATTTGTGCCATAATTGCAGAAGCTGTTTGTAAATAATTTCAGTGGGAAACCTAAAGTTTGTGAGAAAATTTGTGAAAAAATGAACTTTTTTTTTTTTTTATCGCATTTGGCGGTGAAATGGTGGCATGAAATATACCAAAATGGGTTAGATCAATACTTTGGGATGTTTTCTAAAACAAAATATATACATGTCAAGGGATATTCAGGTATTCCTGACAGATATCAGGGTTCCAAAGTAACTATCGCTAATTTTGAAAAAAAAGTGGTTTGGAAATAGCAAAGTGCTATTTGTATTTATTGCCCCATAAATTGCAAAAAAAGCAAAGAACATGTAAACATTGGGTATTTCTAAACTCAGGACAAAATTTATAAACTATTTAGCATGGGTGTTTTTGGTGGTTGTAGATGTGTAACAGATTTTGGGGGCCAAAGATAGAAAAAGTGTGTTTTTTTCCATTTTTTCCTCATATTTTATTATTTCTTTTTAGTAAATTATAAGATATGATGAAAATAATGGTATCTTTAGAAAGTCCATTTAATGACGAGAAAAACGGTATATAATATGTGTGGGTACAGTAAATGAGTAAGAGGAAAATTACAGCTAAACACAAACACTGCAGAAATGTAAAAATAGCCATTGTCATTAAGGGTAAGAAAATTTAAAAATGGTCCGGTCATTAAGGGGTTAAACACATAGGTAAAGTACAGCTAAGTGCTGCAAGCATTGTAGCTTCTGGGCAGAACATATTTAGTAAGCTGTTCATAGTTGGCAGTTGCATGGTCATCCAATCACCAGCCATGCTCTGCGGGAATTAAACATTTGGTTAGCACAGCAGGCACAATAATGCAAAATAAATTAGAGCATGTAATGTTTTATTGCATTGTTCCCTGTAATGCAAACTCTGTATTTACAAAATAGATTACCAAAACAATTAAAAACAATTATTTAGTGCAGAAATATATGCAGTTACAAATATAGTTTTATTGTTCTAACTGTGAATAATAAAATGTTAAGACGGATGCAATGTCTGATTTGTGTCTATGATGCTGATTGTAACTCTCATTTTATCCTTTTTAGCTGCCAGAGAGGCCTGTAATGCACTGCTACACAATATAGTCCACCCCACTTTGGCAGCCAATGGGTTAATAAGATGAGCTCAATAAACCAAGAGATCCTTTAGGCAGTAATGTATGCCAGATTACTTATGTTATTCTCTTTGCAGTCTCCAGATCACAGTCTCTGTCTGATTTATTGATGCATTAACAGACAAGTCCATAACATTTTCATAGTAACATGAGCATAGAGTTTACTTTTCTGAAGAAGAACAACTTATTTTACTGTTGGACTATTTATTGAAGCATCCATTGATAACTTACTTAATTAATTAGAAAACTAATAGATGTTTCACAAGACAAATTCCCTCTGAACTATATTCTTACTATACATTCTTTTTTTTTTTTTAGGATCTCAAATGGATGATCATATTCCCAGACGTACAACTCAAAAAATAGTAGCACCCCCTGGTGGCCGTTCTAATATAACATCTCTTTCCTAATACTATACAGATTGGATACCAAAACGTCTGTTTGAAAGTAAAAACAAAACAAAAGGAATCTGCACGATTATTATGGTGGAATACTATCTCTTGAAGCAATGCACCAATTCACAATTGTTTGTGTATGAAGGTTGGAAGGGATATAGGTCAATGTTGAAAAGTAGGCTATAAATGCTATGTTTTGGCTTAGCCTGGGAATAATTGTTCATATTGATTGAGCAAAAGCTATTAGCTTGTTAGGTTTGTTCTGACATTTTGGCTGGATCAGTATCAGTAACAAAATTGTTGCCAACTGAAATATGAGTGATATGTTTTTTTTATTTATTTTTTTATTTGTTATTTTAGACTTTGTACACTCCTAGTATATCAGTGCTACATACTGTACACATCTAAAGGATTGTTAAATAAAGTTGCCATCTCATAAAGGGATATTAAACTCAACATTTGATTTCTCCATAAAATGTTTAATTAAAAACAACATTCCTTTATTCATAATTTAGTTTACCTGCTTGGTCAGATTGTGATTAGTTAGACTACACGCTCATTTACATGTATCCCTACATAAGCACAGCAAAGAAGGCCAGGAATATGGATTCCACCTGACGTTTCAAGAGCAGAATGCCTTAGCTGCTCTTTATTTGCAAAACTTTGTAAACTCTGCTAACAGACTGACAGTATTAAATGATTAAAACATATCTTTGCTATGCAGTACTTAATTACCAATATATATTGTGAGTATAATGTTCATCTAAGTAGAAAAAATACTTCTTTAAAATATAATGTAGGTTAAAATCAAAATTATTATTCAATTACTGATTGATTAAGCATACATATACCAAATATAAATGTATTAAACTCTGCTATTAAACATATAGATTAATGTTCCATAAATCTTAATAGACTGCATGCATATAACCCAATAATCTCAACTTTCTAAGCACTTAAAGCAAAGTGCAACAACTGGCACATATATTGCTTAATATTTATATCACTCACCCAAAGTAGATAGTGTTTTCCACAAAGAACCTAAACTAACAACATGTTTAAATGAATGAAGTAGGGGTTTATGGGTAAAGTTTTGAGTATTGCTTGTGGCAGCTGTAAAACATAGGAAAGCCAGAAAGATACAGAAAGATAAAACACATATTAACAACTGTTTCAGCCATTTTAAAAACTTTTCACGTGATAGGTTCCTTTTTATTTAGTACATAGAGACACTGGTATATGTTATCCAAATCAACCTCAGTCGAATTATGGCGAGTAAAAAGATGAGGATAAAAAGAGTACTTCTCCATAAACAAAGTAGATTGTTGTATAGAAAAACTGCATACCTAAAAAACTAGATGACTTTGTTTGCACATAAAACATCAGCTAACAGTGTCCCTACAGGAGCAGGGATTTCTGAGTTAAAAGGGACACTGAACCCAAAATTTCCATGATTCAGATAGAGCATGCTATTTTAAGCAACTTTCTAATTTACACCTATTATCAATTTGTTTTCATTCTCTTGCTATTTTTATTTAAAAAGCAGGAATGTGATGCATAGGAGCTGGCCCATTTTGGTTGAGAACCTGAGTTATACTTGCTTATTGGTGGGTAGATGTAAGCCTCCAATAAGCAAGCGCTATCCATGGTGCTGAACCTAAAAACATAATTTATGCTTACCTGATAAATTCCTTTCTTCTGTTGTGTGATCAGTCCACGGGTCATCATTACTTCTGGGATATAACTCCTCCCCAACAGGAAATGCAAGAGGATTCACCCAGCAGAGCTGATATAGCTCCTCCCCTCTACGTCAGTCCCAGTCATTCGACCAAGAATCAACGAGAAAGGAGTAACCAAGGGTGAAGTGGTGACTGGAGTATAATTTAAAAGATATTTACCTGCCTTAAAAACAGGGCGGGCCGTGGACTGATCACACAACAGAAGAAAGGAATTTATCAGGTAAGCATAAATTATGTTTTCTTCTGTTATGTGTGATCAGTCCACGGGTCATCATTACTTCTGGGATACCAATACCAAAGCAAAAGTACACGGATGACGGGAGGGATAGGCAGGCTCATTATACAGAAGGAACCACTGCCTGAAGAACCTTTCTCCCAAAAATAGCCTCCGAAGAAGCAAAAGTGTCAAATTTATAAAATTTGGAAAAAGTATGAAGCGAAGACCAAGTTGCAGCCTTGCAAATCTGTTCAACAGAGGCCTCATTCTTAAAGGCCCAAGTGGAAGCCACAGCTCTAGTGGAGTGAGCTGTAATTCTTTCAGGAGGCTGCTGTCCAGCAGTCTCATAGGCTAAACGTATTATGCTACGAAGCCAAAACGAGAGAGAGGTAGTAGAAGCTTTTTGACCTCTCCTCTGTCCAGAATAAACGACAAACAGGGAAGAAGTTTGGCGAAAATCTTTAGTTGCCTGTAAGTAGAACTTGAGGGCACGAACTACATCCAGATTGTGTAGAAGACGTTCCTTCTTTGAAGAAGGATTTGGACACAAGGATGGAACGACAATCTCTTGATTGATATTCCTGTTAGTAACTACCTTAGGTAAGAACCCAGGTTTAGTACGCAGAACTACCTTATCTGAGTGAAAAATCAGATAAGGAGAATCACAATGTAATGCTGATAACTCAGAGACTCTTCGAGCCGAGGAAATAGCCATTAAAAACAGAACTTTCCAAGATAACAATTTTATATCAATGGAATGAAGGGGTTCAAATGGAACACCTTGTAAAACGTTAAGAACTAAGTTTAAACTCCATGGCGGAGCAACGGCTTTAAACACAGGCTTGATCCTAGCTAAAGCCTGACAAAAGGCCTGGACGTCTGGATTTTCTGACAGACGCCTGTGTAACAAGATGGACAGAGCTGAAATCTGTCCCTTTAAAGAACTAGCCGATAAACCCTTTTCTAAACCTTCTTGTAGAAAAGACAATATCCTAGGAATCCTAACCTTACTCCAGGAGTAACGTTTGGATTCGCACCAGTATAGGTATTTGCGCCATATTTTATGGTAAATCTTTCTGGTAACAGGCTTCCTAGCCTGGATCAGGGTATCAATAACCGACTCAGAAAAACCACGCTTTGATAAAATCAAGCGTTCAATTTCCAAGCAGTCAGTTTCAGAGAAGTTAGATTTTGATGTTTGAATGGACCCTGTATCAGAAGGTCCTGTCTTAGAGGTAGAGACCAAGGTGGACAGGATGACATGTCCACTAGATCTGCATACCAAGTCCTGCGTGGCCATGCAGGCGCTATTAGAATCACTGATGCTCTCTCCTGTTTGATTTTCGCAATCAATCGAGGAAGCAGCGGGAAGGGTGGAAACACATAAGCCATCCCGAAGTTCCAAGGTGCTGTCAAAGCATCTATCAGAACCGCTCCCGGATCCCTGGATCTGGACCCGTAGTGAGGAAGTTTGGCGTTCTGGCGAGACGCCATGAGATCTATCTCTGGTTTGCCCCAACGTCGAAGTATTTGGGCAAAGATCTCCGGATGAAGTTCCCACTCTCCCGGATGAAAAGTCTGGCGACTCAAGAAATCCGCCTCCCAGTTCTCCACTCCCGGGATGTGGATTGCTAACAGATGGCAAGAGTGAGACTCTGCCCAGCGAATTATCCTTGATACTTCCATCATTGCTAGGGAGCTTCTTGTCCCTCCCTGATGGTTGATGTAAGCTACAGTCGTGATATTGTCCGACTGAAACCTGATGAACCCCTGAGTTGTTAATTGGGGCCAAGCCAGAAGGGCATTGAGAACTGCCCTCAATTCCAGAATGTTTATTGGAAGGAGACTCTCCTCCTGATTCCATAATCCCTGAGTCTTCAGAGAATTCCAGACAGCGCCCCAACCTAGCAGGCTGGCGTCTGTTGTTACGATTGTCCAGTCTGGCCTGCTGAATGGCATCCCCCTGGACAGGTGTGGCCGATAAAGCCACCATAGAAGAGAATTTCTGGTCTCTTGATTCAGATTCAGGGTAGGGGACAAATCTGAGTAATCCCCATTCCACTGACTTAGCATGCACAATTGCAGCGGTCTGAGGTGTAGGCGTGCAAAAGGTACTATGTCCATTGCCGCTACCATTAAGCCGATCACCTCCATGCATTGAGCTACTGACGGGTGTTGAATGGAATGAAGGACACGGCATGCATCTTGAAGCTTTGTTAACCTGTCTTCTGTCAGGTAAATCTTCATTTCTACAGAATCTATAAGAGTCCCCAAGAATGGAACTCTTGTGAGAGGAAAAAGAGAACTCTTCTTTTCGTTCACTTTCCATCCATGCGACCTTAGAAATGCCAGAACTAACTCTGTATGAGACTTGGCAGTTTGAAAGCTTGAAGCTTGTATTAGAATGTCGTCTAGGTACGGAGCTACCGAAATCCCTCGCGGTCTTAGTACCGCTAGAAGGGCACCCAGAACCTTTGTGAAGATTCTTGGGGCCGTAGCCAATCCGAATGGAAGAGCTACAAACTGGTAGTGCCTGTCTAGGAAGGCAAACCGTAGATACCGTTGATGATCTTTGTGAATCGGTATGTGAAGGTAAGCATCTTTTAAATCCACTGTGGTCATGTACTGACCCCTTTGGATCATAGGTAAGATTGTCCGAATAGTTTCCATTTTGAACGATGGAACTCTTAGGAATTTGTTTAGAATCTTTAAATCTAAGATTGGCCTGAAAGTTCCCTCTTTTTTGGGAACCACAAACAGGTTTGAGTAGAACCCTTGTCCTTGTTCCGACCGTGGAACTGGATGGATCACTCCCATTAATAACAGATCTTGTACACAGCGTAGAAACGCTTCTTTCTTTATCTGGTTTGTTGACAACCTTGACAGATGAAATCTCCCTTTTGGTGGAGATAATTTGAAGTCTAGAAGGTATCCCTGAGATATGATCTCCAGCGCCCAGGGATCCTGAACATCTCTTGCCCAGGCCTGGGCGAAGAGAGAAAGTCTGCCCCCCACTAGATCCGGTCCCGGATCGGGGGCTCTCGATTCATGCTGTCTTTGGGGCAGCAGCAGGTTTCCTAGCCTGTTTGCCCTTATTCCAGGACTGGTTAGGTTTCCAGCCTTGCCTGTAACGAGCAACAGCTCCTTCCTGTTTTGGTGCAGTGGAGGTTGACGCTGCTCCTGTTTTGAAATTCCGAAAGGGACGAAAATTAGACTGTCTAGCCTTAGCTTTGGCTTTGTCTTGAGGTAGGGCGTGGCCCTTACCTCCTGTAATGTCAGCGATAATTTCTTTCAAACCGGGCCCAAATAAAGACTGCCCCTTGAAAGGTATATTAAGTAATTTGGACTTAGAAGTAACATCAGCTGACCAGGATTTTAGCCACAGTGCTCTACGTGCCTGTATGGCGAATCCAGAGTTCTTAGCCGTAAGTTTGGTTAAATGTACTACGGCCTCCGAAATGAATGAATTAGCTAGTTTAAGGACTCTAAGCCTGTCCATAATATCGTCTAGCGTAGATGAACTAAGGTTCTCTTCCAGAGACTCAATCCAAAATGCTGCCGCAGCCGTAATCGGCGCGATACATGCAAGGGGTTGCAATATAAAACCTTGTTGAACAAACATTTTCTTAAGGTAACCCTCTAATTTTTTATCCATTGGATCTGAAAAAGCACAGCTATCCTCCACCGGGATAGTGGTACGCTTAGCTAAAGTAGAAACTGCTCCCTCCACCTTAGGGACCGTTTGCCATAAGTCCCGAGTGGTGGCGTCTATTGGAAACATCTTTCTAAATATTGGAGGGGGTGAGAACGGCACACCGGGTCTATCCCACTCCTTAGTAACAATTTCAGTTAATCTCTTAGGTATAGGAAAAACGTCAGTACTCGCCGGTACCCGCAAAGTATTTATCCAACCTACACAGTTTCTCTGGTATTGCAACGGTGTTACAATCATTGAGAGCCGCTAAGACCTCCCCTAGTAATACACGGAGGTTCTCCAATTTAAATTTAAAATTTGAAATATCTGAATCCAATCTGTTTGGATCAGAACCGTCACCCACAGAATGAAGCTCTCCGTCCTCATGCTCTGCAAGCTGTGACGCAGTATCAGACATGGCCCTAGTATTGTCAGCGCACTCTGTTCTCACCCCAGAGTGATCACGCTTGCCTCTTAGTTCTGGTAATTTAGACAAAACTTCAGTCATAACAGTAGCCATATCATGTAATGTTATCTGTAATGGCCGCCCAGATGTATTAGGCGCCATAATATCACGCACCTCCCGGGCGGGAGATGCAGGTACTGCCGCGTGAGGCGAGTTAGTCGGCATAACTCTCCCCTCGCAGTTTGGTGAAATTTGTTCACATTGTACAGATTGACTTTTATTTAAAGTAGCATCAATACAGTTAGTACAAAAATTTCTATTGGGCTCCACCTTGGCATTGGAACAAATGACACAGATATCTTCCTCTGAGTCAGACATGTTTAACACACTAGCAATAACTTGCAACCTGGTTATAATCTTTTTTAGCAAAAACGTACTGTGCCTCAAAGAGGTACTTAAACGATTAAATGACAGTTGAGATAATGAACTGAAAAACAGTTATAGCATCGACTTTAAAATAACCCAACTTTTAGCAAAGGTTTGTTCCCATTAGTAAATAACAATAACTAAATTTGACATAAAAAATTATAGAGTAACGTATTTATTCACAGTCAATATAAAATTCTCACAGCTCTGCTGAGAGAATGTACCTCCCTTCAAAGAAGTTTGAAGACCCCTGAGATCTGTCAGTGAACCGGATCATGCAAGAAATATAATAGTAGCTGACTGGAAATTTTTGATGCGTAGCAAAAGAGCGCCAAAAACGGCCCCTCCCTCTCACACACAGCAGTGAGGAGAAACGAAACTGTCACAATTTAAAGCAGACAACTGCCAAGTGGAAAATAATGCCCAAACATATATTCACTCAGTACCTCAGCAATGTAAACGATTCTACATTCCAGCAAAAACGTTTAACATGATAATATTTATTAAAAGGATTAGTGACCTTTAACAGAGTAGTTCCGGTGAAATACCATTCCCAGAATACTGAAGTGTATACATACATGTCATTATAACGGTATAGCAGGATTTTCTCATCAATTCCATTCAGAAAATAAAAACTGCTACATACCTCAATGCAGATTCATCTGCCCGCTGTCCCCTGATCTGAAGCCTTTACCTCCCTCAGATGGCCGAGAACAGCAATATGATCTTAACTACTCCGGTTAAAATCATAGTAAAAAACTCTGGTAGATTCTTCTTCAAACTCTGCCAGAGAAGTAATAACACGCTCCGGTGCTATTGTAAAATAACAAACTTTTGATTGAAGTCATAAAAACTAAGTATAATCACCATAGTCCTCTCACACATCCTATCTAGTCGTTGGGTGCAAGAGAATGACTGGGACTGACGTAGAGGGGAGGAGCTATATCAGCTCTGCTGGGTGAATCCTCTTGCATTTCCTGTTGGGGAGGAGTTATATCCCAGAAGTAATGATGACCCGTGGACTGATCACACATAACAGAAGAAAATAAGATTTACATTCCTGCTTTTAAAATAAAGATACCAAGAGAACAAAGAAAAATTGATAATAGGAATAAATTAGAAAGTTGCTTAAAATGTAATGCTCTATCTGAATCATGAAAGAAACAATTTTGGTTCAGTGTCCCTTTAATGATGCAAATTAGATTTAGAATTTCTCACCATTTACTTCTACATTCTGTATTAAACAGAGACTTTTTTCTCTCCTTTGCCTTTGTACTCAACATTTAGCTGGCCCATGTGGATGATGTGGCATACAATTATGTGGTACAAAATAGTGGGTATTGACGCACACACGCTTGCAAATAAACAAAACATTATCGAATCCTGCAAAAATGACTTATGCTTTTATATAAACACTGGGATCTTTGTCACACAATATTGGCCATATTCTGCTTAGCCAGTCACTAACTTTCAAGCTGTCTCAATGTTGACTGGTCACTATATTTTGTCTTTATGGGCTGAATCATTCAACCTTCTCTATATTAGAATGAGACTCCCTGGCTTTATGTATAGCTCAAAAAAACTGTCATGAGTACACCTGATTTTGGTAGTTTTTAGACCAAATAGTTACACAAAACGGGGTATTGGTGCACATCCAGTTGCAAATAAACAAAGCATTTTTTAATGCTTTAAAAATTGTATGCAAAAATCACCTATACTTTTATATTAAAACCGAGTTCTTTGTCACACAATATGGCCATAATTATGTGGTAACAGGGTTTACGAAGACTGAAGCAGTTGTCCAAGTGTCCTTCTTCTTTTTGTGCTCTTTTATCCCAGCTACGCTTTAAATTTTCCTATAGTAGCACTGTGCTATAACAAGACAAAATGAAATATTTCACTGTATTTGTAGCCACCTATTTTGGTGACTGGTTATTCCATATATGTGTGTGCTACCATTCCTGTAAATATCATCTTTTCATGTATATAAAGGGTGCTGGGGTCTAAAGTTCCCCTGATACCTCAAAGGTGCTAACTATATTGAATTTATATGGCAGAAAATGTGTTACACTTACAGTGGTATACGGTAAAGGAGAGAGAACATGGACCTTAATTAAAATAATGTCAGAAATAATACCGCCCAATGTGCTTGACTTTTATCTTTGTGGTCGCCTTTGTTAACTTCCAAATGTTTTAGTTTACACCATCCATCTAAACCTATTTACCTTTTAGTTTCAGAACATGACACCTTTTACTAGTTTACCTACATCGGAAAAGGTTTTCCCTGAAACTGTTTTAACCCCTTTATGCCTGTAGCAAGTGTTTGACATCAGAAGGCAAATGCTGGAAAGATTAAATCATGCGATTGTCGAAGCAACCATGTCATGTCAAGGATTGGATCATGGGGGACTGCCTACAATGCTATCTACGTCCCCCAATCCGATTTTCCATTCCCTAATAGGAGAAAGCTCCAGGACGCCATATAAGGTAGGACATTCCATGCCTAATAGCGTTAAAGCGCAGGGTTGTTAGAACGGCATGGAATGTCTTAATGGCGTGAAGCAGTTAATGTCATAGTACATATCACCACTATATAGCCTCTCCTTTAAGTTAAATTTATTACATTTATAAAGTGTTTCTAAGGATTGGCTTTTAAATTATACACGCTGTACATGGGTAACAGAATTATTGAAAAAATAACAGGACACCGAAAACCAAATATCCTATTGAGCAAATTTTTAACTATTTCTGACATATTTTTTTTTATTATTATCGGTTATTTGTAGAGCGCCAACAGATTCCGCAGCGCTAGTTTCCCAACAGTATATTAATTTGACAGCTATGCTTTCAGCTGGACTTTTCTTTATTAAAATAAACAATTGTTTCTATTTATTCTCAGGAAATGTACTGACAATTTTGGTGAAGTCAATCAGTTTTCTTTTTTAAAAATGATTTCAATTTTCAGGACGTTTTTAATTTCAGTCATCGAAAAACCATAACATGCCAGATTTGAAAGGGATATTGAATGGCTGGGAACCATAACATGCCAGATTTTAAAGGGACATTAAACTGCTGGGAACTAAACCATGCCAGATTTTAAAGGACATCAAATTGCTGGGCATAACTACAATAACAGGTCTACTACTCACTATGCTTTTGTTTTTTCCTCATGTGGTTGTAACTCTCTTTAAAGCCATTTCCTTAATTTAGCCACTTACTGGTGCCTGGTAGGGAAGTTTGGTACTGCCATCTCGGAGCTTAAAGGGACAGTCAACACCAGAATTTGTGTTGTTTAAAAAGGTAGATGATCCCTTTATTACATTCCCCAGTTTTGCATAACCAACACAGTTATAATAATACACGTTTTACCTCTGTGATTACCTTGTATATAAGCCTCTGAAAACTGTCCCTTTATATCAGTACTTTTGACAGACATGCATTTTAGCCAATCAATGCTTACTCCTAAGAGCTTCACGTGCGTGAACGCAATGTTATCTATATGAAACATATGAACTAACGCCCTCTAGTGGTGAAAAACTGTCAAAATGCTTTCAGATTAGAGGCGGCCCTTTAAAGGAACACTAAACCCAAAAATTTTCTTTCATGGTTCAAGTAGAGAATACAATTTTAAACATCATTCCAATTTACTTCTATTATCTAATTTGCTTCATGTTTTAGATATTTTTTGTTTAAGAAATAGGAATGTACATGGGAGAGCCAATCACACAAGGAATCTATGTGCAGCTACCAATCAGCAGCTTCTGAGCCTATCTAGATATGCTTTTCAGCAAAGGATATCAAAAGATTGAAGCAAAATAGATAATTGAAGTAAATTAGAAAGTTGTTTAAAATTACATGTTCTTTCTAAATTGTGAGAGAGAGAAAATTGGGTTTCATGTCCCTTTAAGTTTTCTTGCACCCAGTGACAGAAGTGGTACACATTCACAGATCAGTTTTTTTGAGAAGCTGTGTAGTGCATACCAGTTTAGTTTGTACAACAGAGTGGGAGCTGTACATTTTTGTAGTGCCTGCAAGCTATTTTTGTCATGTAAATGTTAAGCTATGTAAAAATGCAAGTTTCTGTTCTTTATTATGCATGCTTAGCCAAAGTGAAGGAAGATCTGTCAAAAAGCGGGTAACATTATAGATTTGCCGATGTGCATCTCTTCTGTCACAGTTTACAGTAGATATGTGCATGATCGAAAAATTTGTTTCGGTTCGGATTGATTCGGAAGGTTTTAGAATTTCTGTTCGGATCGATTCGAATTCGGAAAACTTCGAATGAATTCTTTTCGGATTCGAAAAAATTCGGCTGGATTTGGTTCGATTCGGTTTGGTTCGGAAATTCGGAAATTTCGGTATGTGTGCTGTGTATTAGACTTGTATTATGTACTGTATATTAGGTGTAACCCATAGCAGAGTGATATAACCTAATATACTGTACAATACTAGTGTAATCCATGTCCATCCGAATTTACCGAATAAATCCGAACTAATTCGGATTTATTCGGTAAATTCGGCAGTATTTTAATTCGGAAATTCAGTTCGATGTGAATCGCCGAATTTGCAGAATTTTCCGAATTTCCGAATCGAACCGAACCGAATTGCACATGTCTAGTTTACAGAAATATGTGCTACAAAATGGTTGTACCCAGTATGAAGGTGTGGAGTTTCACCAAGGAACACATGTAATGCATTCAAAAAAGAAAATAGACCTAAACAAACCATGCTATTGTAGTTGTCTCCAGCAATTCACTGCTGTTCTTTCTTTGGCTGTCCAGTAGTTCAACTGTTGTGACAGTCTCAACTGCACTCAGTTAAGGAGAGAGCTTAAATTTGGCCTTTTCAGGTTCTCTGGGGACTGGAGCTGAAAAACTGTAAATCAGAGCAATCTCTGTTCATAAATTCCTGTGCTTCAAAATAACATGCATGTTCAATACATGGTAGACCATTTGCTTTAGATGACAATAACAGTTTAGAGAATACAGACAGATCATTTGAATTATGCTTCAAAATGATGGTAAGTTAAAGGGACATACATCTTAAAATAAGCTAATGTTGTAGCTGCAAGAATACAACAAACATGTACCTTCAGAAAGTTCTCCTAGAAGGCTACTCCTGCTTCCCCCAATTCTGCACATTTCCCCCCTTAAAATAAGGACCAGGCAGTAAAGCTGCTGCCCAACACTTTAAAGGGACATTCCAGTAAAACATTTAATCCACATTAATGCATTTCAATTTTGAATAGAAGCATTTTTGTAATATACATGTGTTAGCAAAATGCTTCTAATAACAGCTATAGCTGTTTCAAAGGTGTATTTAGGTATGCACCGTGCACCAGCATTTTAAAAACAGCACTTGCTTAGAAAGCCTAAGGTGCTTGTATCATCTGGTAATTAATGATTTTGTTAATTGCTGATATGATACAAGCCCCACTGGTGATCTAAGCAGCTGCAGTATTTAAAATGCTGGTGCACTGACAATATCTAGCTATCCTTCACATGCATGTGCAGAGAAAAATTTTAACGGACACTGAACCCAAATTTTTTCTTTTGTAATTCAGAAAGAGCATGCAATTTTAAGCAACTTTCTAATTTACTCCTATTATCAATTTTTCTTCGTTCTCTTGCTATCATTATTTGAAAAAGAAGGCATCTAAGCTTTTTTTTTGGTTTCAGTACTCTGGACAGCACAAAAATGGGCCGGCATCTAAACTTACATTCTTGCATTTCAAATAAAGATACCAAGAGAATGAAAAACATTTGATAATAGGAGTAAATTAGAAAGTTGCTTAAAATTTCATGCTCAATCTGAATCACGAAAGAAAAATTTTGGGTACAGTGTCCCTTTAACATTAAACCAGTGATAACTTTTACCAGAAGCATTTGAGCTAATACATGTTTATTCAAATATGTTTCTATTCAAAAATGTAATTCATCTATGCACATTTGAATTTTGGATGGAATGTCCCTTTAAGTTTTAATTTGGAGTGCTGCTGTTTTAAGTTCTCTGCCTGGCCTCTCAGAGCAGGCGTGCACAGCCGCAACTTTCCTCCTGTGACTGTACATGTCTAGAATGTCTTCTTGGGGAACACCAGAGTGTACATAACAGGACAGGGAAGGTTGCCTTCTCATTGACTTTACTACCGGCTGCTGAAACATGCAGATTTGGGGGCTGTAGGAGAATCATTTTGGATGAGTTTCCAAGATTTTTTTAACCCTTGCAACTACAAAATTAATTTATAGCGCAACAAAATCTTCAAGGCACATACTTCCTACTTATTTATTTTGCATTTGCTGTCACTTTAACCTTTTAACGCCGTTATGCCGTTCCATTCCGTCATAATTACACTGGGCTTTAGAGCCGTTATGACGGAATAGAACGGCATAACGGTTTTCAGCTCCTGTGCCCCCTCCGTTATTTTGTTTGTTGTGGATCCGGTTGGGGGATGTGCCTAGCACCTCTGGCACTCCCCCAGGATCCAATCAGCATGGAGGGGGTGTATCGATTGTCCCCTGTAACACTGTAGCAGCCAATGAGTGGAATCATTGGCTGTTACAAGTGTATCCGCTTCCTCTCTGCTCTCAGTGCGATCTGAGAGAGAGAGGAAGACAGTTTAGTGTTGGTGTGTGCTGCAGAAAGCTAGAGAGGGAGAAAAAATATAGTTACAAACAATATATATATTTTTTTTGCTGCTGATCACAGAGCTGCTACTGTGATCAGCCTAATATAACTTGCTTAGCCTGTTAGGGCTTTGATCAGTGTTGATCAAAAGCGTTGGGGGTTTATTTGTGGGGGTTACAAATATATATATATATTGTTTTTGCTGCTGATCACTGAGCTGCTACTGTGATCAGCCTAATATCACAGTGATCAGCCTGTCAGGGCTTTGATCAGTGCCCAAAAGTTTATTTGTGGGGATCTTTAGTTATTATTAACCCCTTCCCTGCTGTTCCCAATCACTACCCTTCCCAGTTCCTTTTTTTTTTTAGTTTATAAAAAAAAAAAAAAAAAAAAAAAAATATATATAAATAAAAAATCATAATTTAAAAAAAAAAAAAAAAAAAGGGAATAGGGTGGGTGGGAATAGGTGGGTGGTAATTGGGAGGTGGTAATTGGGGTGGTTTAGTGGGATTTTGGGGAAGGTGAAGTGGTAATTGGTGGTGGTGAAGTGGTACTTTGTACTGAAAAAAATCCCTTATGGCACGCTATTCAGCAGAAGAGGCTTATGCCATTCTTGCCGCAGATTCAGGGAGTGAAACCCTCTCTGCTCTGTCTGACAGCGCAACCCTTACGGCATCAGATATAGAGCCCCTGAGTGATACATCTGATGCTGGTGCTCCCTGCCCGCCACCTAAAAGGAGGCGTCGCACAAATGACCAAAATTGGATACCCCCAAATTTCACTGCCCCAGAAATGCCAGAATTTACTGAGACTCCTGGCATAACAAGTGATGTTCCAGTATGTGAGCCAATAAACTATATGTCACTGATTCTGACAGATGCTATGTTTGAGCATATAGTTGCTCAAACAAATTTATATGCCAGCCAGTATCTGTCCAAAAATCCCCAATCTCTGTATGTCAGAAAAAATACCTGGCATCCCACTGACATACCAGAGATTAAAAAGTTTTGGGCCCTGACATTAATAATGGGGATTGTGAAGAAACCCAGCATTCGTTCATACTGGAGCCAGAACCCCATCCTGGCTACCCCTCTTTTTCCAGGGGTTATGAAGAGGGACAGATATGAACAATTGCTGCGGTTTCTCCATTTTAATGATAATACCAAGTGCCCCCCCAAAAATGACCCCCTGCATGACAGGTTATATAAACTAAGGCCCCTGATAAGCCACCTGTCCCAAAAATTTAAAGAAGTTTACATACCTGAGCAGGACATTTGCATTGATGAGTCTCTCATGAAATTTAAGGGGAGATTGCTTTTCAAGCAATATATACCATCCAAGAGGTCCCGCTATGGGGTAAAATTTTATAAGCTCTGTGAATGCAGTACTGGGTATACCTGGGCATTTCGCATCTACCAGGGAAAGGATAGCCACTTGGATCCACCTGGCTGCCCAGATTCAGTTGGCACAAGTGGGAAAATTGTGTGGGATCTCCTACTACCCCTGCTAAATAAAGGGTACCATTTGTGGCTCGATAATTTTTACACCAGCACAGAGCTATTAAAATTTTTGTTTTATTTTGAAACCGTGGCCTGTGGCACAACAAGAAAAAATCGCAAAGGTTTCCCCCAGAAGCTGACATATGGAAAAAAAAGTAGGGGCACAACGTCAGCTTTACGCCACAATGAGCTACTGGCCCTTCGGTACACTGATAAAAAAGATGTGTACATGCTCTCCACAATGCACGATGAAGCTACAGTGCCAGTGTCTGTGAAGGGAAGATCTGCACAGATCCGAAAGCCAAAGTGCATTGTGGAGTACAACAAAAACATGGGGGGGGTAGATTTAGCTGACCGGTGCCTGCAGCCATATCTAATTCAAAGAAAAACTAGAACTTGGTACAAAAAAGTAGCCTTTTATATTATGCAGATCGCAGTATATAATGCATATGTGCTGTACAAAAAAACAGGCACAGGGAAAACTTATACTTTTTTGGAATTTGTGTTAAATGTAACATCTGATATTTTGTTTAACCAGACCCCTAATCCTCCCACTGTTCAATCTGAAAATGTTGAGCGACTCTGTGGCAGGCATTTTCCCACTAGGATCCCCCCCACTGCCTGCAAATTAACACCCCAGAAAAGATGCAGAGTCTGCTATAAAAAAGGAGGGAGGAGGGATTCTAGTTACCATTGCCCTGACTGCCCCTCTCAACCTGGCCTCTGTATCACTGATTGCTTTCGAATATATCACACAGAGTTAAACTTTTAATTTGAAAGCAATCTGTATGTGTTCCTAATTTATTTTATTTTATTATTCTGTATTCCTAACTTCATAAATCCCCTGACCTTGTCCTGTCCCTTTATATGTTAAGCCCATCCACTCTAAGGCCATTATAAGTTATACAAAACAACTAAAATACTCCTTTTAGAATATCCTGAGTTATCTACTTTTGCAAATGGTATGTCATGAGGGGGGTAATTTTCATTCCTGGGCTGCCATACTGTCTCAAAGGCAACATAGGGCCAGAAAATCAATGTGCCAAATTTCTATGCAGACCCTATATTGGGCCCTGTAACTTCCTAAAACCACATAAAACCTGTGCATAGGGGGTATTGTTGCACTCATGGGAGATCACTGAACACAGATATGGGTGTATTATAGCAGTAAAAAATATAATGATGTTGATCTAAATAGAAAACATGCAAAGTCTGTGTGAAAAAAGCAAATAAAAAAATATGACCACTAAATTTGACCAGGTTTTGTGACTAAGTGGCTACAAAAAAAGACTAAACATAGTCCTTTTTTAATACCCTGGGTTGTCTACTTTTGCAAATGGTATGCCATGGTGGGGTAATTTTCATTCCTGCGCTGCCATACTGTCTCAAAGGCAACAAAGGTCCATAAAATCAATATGCCCAATTTCCATGCAAATTGGCAGACCCTATATTGGGCACTGTAACTTCCTAAAACCACATAAAACCTGTACATAGGGGGTATTGTTGTACTCATGGGACATCGCTGAACACAAAGATGGGTGTATTATAGCAGTAAAACATAAAAGGATGATATAAACAGCAAAAAGGCAGTGTTTTTGTGATAAACTAAAACTGAAATATGAACATTACCTTTGGCCAGATGTTGTGACTAAGTGGCTACAAACAAAGACTAAACATAGTCCTTTTTCAATACCCTGGGTTGTCTACTTTTATAAATGGTATGCCACGATGGGGTAATTTTCATTCCTGGGCTGCTATAATGTCTCAAAGAGGACAAAGGCCCATAAAATGAATGTGCCAATTTTCTATGTAAATGGGCAGATCCCATATTTGGCCCTGTAACATCTGTAAACCCCATAAAACCTGTACATGGGGGGTACTGTTTTACTCTTAGGACATTGACAAACACAAATATGTGTGTTTTATATCAGCAAAACATAAAAGGTTGATGACAGAAACAGCCAAAGGGCAGTGTTTGTGCAAAAAACGCATACAAAAAAAAAGGAGCACTACATTTGGCCAGGTGTTGTGACTAAGGGGCTTCACAAAAATATGTGACATGGGCCTTTTGAAATACCCTAGGGTGTCTTCTTTTGAAAATGGTATGCCATGATGGGGTAATTTTCATTCCTGGGCTGCTATAATGTCTCAAAGAGGACATAGGCACAGAAAATTAAGGTGCCAAATTTCCATGCATAAAAACTGAAATGGGCAGACCCCATATTTGGCCCTGTAACTTCTGTAAACCCCATAAAACCTGTACATGGGGGGTACTGTTTTACTCGTAGGACCTTGACAAACACTAATATGTGTGTTTTATAGCAGCAAAACATAAAAGGTTGATGACAGAGACAGCCAAAGTGCAGTGTTTGTGCAAAAAACGCATGCAAAAAAAATCACCATTACATTTGGCCAGGTGTTGTGACTAAGGGGCTTCACAAAAATATGTGACATGGGCCTTTTGAAATACCCTAGGGTGTCTTCTTTTGAAAATGGTATGCCATGATGGGGTAATTTTCATTCCTGGGCTGCTATAACGTCTTAAAGAGGACATAGGCACAGAAAATTAAGGTGCCAAATTTCCATGCATAAAAACTGAAATGGGCAGACCCCATATTTGGCCCTGTAACTTCTGTAAACCCCATAAAACCTGTACATGGGGGGTACTGTTTTACTCGTAGGACCTTGACAAACACTAATATGTGTGTTTTATAGCTGCAAAACATAAAAGGTTGATGACAGAGACAGCCAAAGTGCAGTGTTTGTGCAAAAAACGCATGCAAAAAAAATCACCATTACATTTGGCCAGGTGTTGTGACTAAGGGGCTTCACAAAAATATGTGACATGGGCCTTTTGAAATACCCTAGGGTGTCTTCTTTTGAAAATGGTATGCCATGATGGGGTAATTTTCATTCCTGGGCTGCTATAACGTCTTAAAGAGGACATAGGCACAGAAAATTAAGGTGCCAAATTTCCATGCATAAAAACTGAAATGGGCAGACCCCATATTTGGCCCTGTAACTTCTGTAAACCCCATAAAACCTGTACATGGGGGGTACTGTTTTACTCGTAGGACCTTGACAAACACTAATATGTGTGTTTTATAGCTGCAAAACATAAAAGGTTGATGACAGAGACAGCCAAAGTGCAGTGTTTGTGCAAAAAACGCATGCAAAAAAAATCACCATTACATTTGGCCAGGTGTTGTGACTAAGGGGCTTCACAAAAATATGTGACATGGGCCTTTTGAAATACCCTAGGGTGTCTTCTTTTGAAAATGGTATGCCATGATGGGGTAATTTTCATTCCTGGGCTGCTATAACGTCTTAAAGAGGACATAGGCACAGAAAATTAAGGTGCCAAATTTCCATGCATAAAAACTGAAATGGGCAGACCCCATATTTGGCCCTGTAACTTCTGTAAACCCCATAAAACCTGTACATGGGGGGTACTGTTTTACTCGTAGGACCTTGACAAACACTAATATGTGTGTTTTATAGCAGCAAAACATAAAAGGTTGATGACAGAGACAGCCAAAGTGCAGTGTTTGTGCAAAAAACGCATGCAAAAAAAATCACCATTACATTTGGCCAGGTGTTGTGACTAAGGGGCTTCACAAAAATATGTGACATGGGCCTTTTGAAATACCCTAGGGTGTCTTCTTTTGAAAATGGTATGCCATGATGGGGTAATTTTCATTCCTGGGCTGCTATAACGTCTTAAAGAGGACATAGGCACAGAAAATTAAGGTGCCAAATTTCCATGCATAAAAACTGAAATGGGCAGACCCCATATTTGGCCCTGTAACTTCTGTAAACCCCATAAAACCTGTACATGGGGGGTACTGTTTTACTCGTAGGACCTTGACAAACACTAATATGTGTGTTTTATAGCAGCAAAACATAAAAGGTTGATGACAGAGACAGCCAAAGTGCAGTGTTTGTGCAAAAAACGCATGCAAAAAAAATCACCATTACATTTGGCCAGGTGTTGTGACTAAGGGGCTTCACAAAAATATGTGACATGGGCCTTTTGGAATACCCTAGGGTGTCTTCTTTTGAAAATGGTATGCCATGATGGGGTAATTTTCATTCCTGGGCTGCTATAATGTCTCAAAGAGGACATAGGCACAGAAAATTAAGGTGCCAAATTTCCATGCATAAAGACTGAAATGGGCAGACCCCATATTTGGCCCAGTAACTCCTGTAAACCCCGTGAAACCTGTACATGGGGGGTACTGTTGTACTCGTAGGACATTGACAAACACAAATATGTGTGTTTTATAGCAGTAAAACATAAAAGCTTGATGACAGAAACAGCCAAAGTGCAGTGTTTGTGTAAAAAACGCATACAACAAAAATGACCACTACATTTGGCCAGGTGTTGTGACTAAGGGGCTTCACAAAAAGACGTGACATGGCCCTTTTGGAATACCCTAGGGTGTCTACTTTTGTAAATGGTATGCCATGATGGGGTCATTTTCATTCCTGGGCTGCTATAATGTATGAAAGGCAACTTAAGCCCAGAAAATGAATGTGCCAGATTTCTATGTAAATGGGTAGGCCGTATGTTGGGCCTTGTAAATTCCAGAAAACTCAGAAAACCTGTACATGGGGGGTATCGTTATACTCATGGGACATCGCTTAACACAAGTATGGGTGTTTTATTGCAGTAACATATATCAGGATGATGATATTCACAATAAAATCATTTGGAAAGCTTCAAATTTCTTAATTTCTCACACTTACTTTGATTTTTTTTATATAAAATTATAGTTGAGAAATAAATCTTTTATGCCAAAAGAAAGCCCTATCTGTCCTCTAAAAAACAATATATAATTAGTGTGGGTGCACTTAATGTGAAAGGGGTAAATTATGGTTGAAAAGACATATAGCTGAAATTCAAGGTTTCGTTTACGTTCAGAACTTGAACAATTGCCTATGTCATGAAAGGGTTAAACAGATGCATATAGCTACACAACATACTAACATTAAATGCATTAGGTACTATATGCTATAAATGAAGTAATGTCTATTATTACTAATGCTATGAAAAATAGAAATGTTTATTATAAATAAACATTTCAGTAGGCTTTCCTTACTATCCTTAGTATTTGCAAGATATATTGAAATTCTGCTCACTTGTATTATTGGTTGTTTTTTTACAGTTGCTAAGAAGGGCATTTACTAAAATAACTTTGTTATATAAGGTGCTATTGGAATAACAAAGCATTAGTTAGTTCATAATGATCTGCTTTAAATTTTCTTTAAATATATTTGTTTAAAAGGATATTTAATAAAATCAAATTTTTTATGCCGCTTGTATGTTTTTGTCAGTTTTGAGTCCTAGAGTAAAATATATATTATCATCATTGTCAAAAACATGAATAGTAGTTAAGGGTAAAAGCTATTCATTAACACAAAAAAAGAATGAGGTAGGTAGTGTAGTTTTCTTCATTGTGAATAGCGATAATGTAGTGGGCATGCAGCCTAAGAACAGCCAGGTCTAAATAATTCATTTTCAAAACATAGAATTCAACATTATGTAATTATTTAATGAGTTTGTGCTTTTATTTGTTTTGTTTTTTTATACAGCAAATTGCAAGTGTGTCATTCCTGATCAAAATTTGTTATTTAAAGACCTTCCTCCAACATATATTTTTAGAAAGCACTATTACATGCAATCACAAATTGTTTATTGTATTGATAAACTATGCATGATGCTCATTACTTTTTTTGTTATTTGTGATCAATAAAGTTGGTTGAATATATATATTTTATGGTTGTTGCTTGCTGTTATCAGTCTTGCTGTGATGTCAGAGCGCTAAGAAAACAGTTTAATTTTTGTAATTAAAATCAACCACCCAACAAACTAATTTGGAGACCTTAAGGAAACAAAATTAAAAATTAAATTTTGATGATTCAGATAGAGCGACAAACTTGGGGAAAAAACTTTACAATTTTAAAAAAATCTCACAGTTTATTTCTGTTATCTAATGTACTTCTTCCTATTCATATCTTTTGTTAAAACTGGGCTCCATTCCTTGAGAGCATACATAGGTATTCTTGGGACCATGTAAATATCTTGAGCACTATATGTATAATGTTGTTACAAACATTACATATTAGTATAGAATCTGGAAAAACATATACCTTTTAGCTTTTCTAGGTACAGTGTGGAAAAACACAATTTTCAGAGATAAATCACAGGATAGGTAGGAAAATAAAATAATAAAAAAAACATTTATTATACAAACATTTCATGGAGACTTGAGGTTGCTGAAGGAATATATAAATGTAAAATAGGAAAGCACTCAACGAGAGAACACACAAATACAATAGTTTGTTGTATGGCTTGTTTTATTGTTTTAAAAGATAGATAATCCCTTTATTACCCATTCTCCAGTTTTGCACAACCAACACACTTATATTAATATACTTTTTTACCTTTGTGATTACCTTGTATCTAAGCATCTTCTGACAGCCCCCTGATCACATGACTGTGACTATTTAAAATCTATTGAGTTGCATTTAGTACTGTGTTGTGCTAACTCTTAAAGCAAAGCTGGGGAATGAGTGGGCAATATCTATCTTTTTAAAGAATAACATTTTTTTTGTGTAGATGATCCCTTTAACAAAAGCATAATAGCTTGTCCTATAGCTAGACACCACCCGAACATCCTCATTTTGGGTCCTGTTTGTAAAGTGCACTTGTATCCCTCTTAGAACATTTGGCATTTCTATTCCATTCCACGGTTTGAACACTTCTATCTATTTTAGGTATGCAGATTCTGAACATGGGGGATATTCTCCCTAAGGGTAATGGTGGAAAACCAGACATGGACTTGTTCCCAATGGATATGACAGTATCTCACTGATGAGGACCATGTGTGTCTGAAATGTATGTCTCTGTTTTGACATGTATCTTATTCAGAGAGGGGTGGCCTGGTATATTGGGTCTTGATTGTGCTTTTTAGTTAGGATCAGAGAAAACACTACTGGAAAGTTTCTATTTAGGAGAGTTGTATGTTGTGTAAAAAGAGGTTATTTTTAGGGTGGTAGTGGTAGGCCATTGTTTGTTTCTGGTTGAAGTGCATCTGTCTTTTTGTGTATAAAGTGTTATACAGATCCATGATAACATGGATTTAGAATTAGACAATTAACAAATTGTGTTTATTTGCTTTCTTACCTATTATATCCTAAGTGTATAATAATAATGTGATATCATTTAAACATTTCTGATGATTCTATACATAATAACAACATGTAAGTGTAATTGTGTATTGTTCTCTTTTATCATAGGGCATGAATCATTTTCTTTTATGATCATCATAATCATAAATAATTATTTTGCACTTAACAAAGTTCCTACATATTCACATGCATTTTTCATTATCACTGAAAAAATCAACAACTGTCCCAAGAATATTTTTAGGAATATTATTTTATTGTTTAAAATAAGTTATTGTACATATTCCATTTCTTATTACTTCATAAATCATGTGTGCAAAAAAGACATGGTGCACAGCATAACGTTTGTGTGTGTTAGAATAATGTTAGATGATCATGCAATAAAAAGTACATTCATGTAAAAATACAGTTCATTTTACAAGTTGGATTTAGATGGAAAAAATAAAAATAAAGACTTTAACTAGACATTCACATTGAGATAAACAAATACTAGTATTATTACATGTCTAATATTTTACAACAAGTCTCTGTCTGGTTAAGAAATGTTGTTCACCATACAATTATCAGTTGTCTTTTAAGGCAAACTCATTCTTTAACAATAGAACATATTCACAACACCATATAAAACATTGGGTCAATTTGTCTTCATTCATCATGACACCTGAGATCTGTGTCTACATATGAAACAGACTTTATTGTTAGTAACTATCCATCTTTAGGTGTGAACTTATGCACACAATATTGGATTATGTCTCCAAAATCAACAAAAGTAAATTAGTTTTACTCCAAAAGACATTCAATGGCACCATAATAGGGTGTATCCAAGCACTGAAATATATCCTATGATAAAGGTCTGTTTTGTAAGCAATGATTTTCTGCTCAGTAATTAACAATTAGTTAATTAAGTCAAAAATTACATTAAATAAAAAATAATAACAAGAAAATAACCATTAGATTGAAGTATACAGTATGCACAGCCTCAAAATTGAAAGGGAATTAAAAAAGTAATTAATTAGATTTTTTTTTTCTTCCAATTTTGCCTCATCACTCCCAAACTAACATTTAGGGCTAGATTATGAGTGGTGCACTAACCGTTGTGCACGAGCAATAAGGGGTTTATTGCAATTCTTTGCGCACGTCAGAAATAGCATCCGTATTACGAGTTGAAACTAAGGGGCATACTTAAAGGGACAGTATACTGTAAAATAGTTTTTCCCTTAATGTGTTTACAATTGCTTTTTTTACCAACTGCAGAGTAAAAAATGTATGAAAATTAGCTTTTTAAGGTTTATTTGTGTATATTAAAGCTCTGATTTTGTGTTTTGAAGCCACAACCTAATAAAATAGGTTGAGCTTGTAGGTATAATCAGATCTCATTACTTTATCACATTGTGCACACATACCTGCTTCTTTATCTTATATCTGTCCTTTAAACAATCACCAATACTTTGAGAGAACAATGGAAAATCAACATTTTATTACCTTATCTCTGCTTTATCACACTGGGAGTGTAATTTCTTCTGCTGGCTGTGTTTACAAAGCTTATCTATAGCTGGTACGCGCGGCCACAAACTTTCAGAATAGGTGGGGATACCACATGCTAAATTAACAATTTCAAATGCCAATATAAGGGTAAAGGAGCTACTTGTAAACAATTTAATACACTCCAGCAGGTAAAATGGATCATTGGGAACAAATTAAAGGGGAGAAAAATTTTGAGTAAACTGTCCCTTTAACATAGTTCGAGCGGACCTGATACAATGTAGTGTATCATGCCCGCTGCACATCGATAAATACGCTGTCAGCATTTATCATTGCACCAGCAGTTCTTGTGAACTGCTGGTGCAATGCCGCCCCTTGCAGATTTGCGGGCAATCGGCCGCTAGCAGAGGGTGTTAATCAACCCGATCGTATTTGAGCGGGTTGATTTCTGTCCGCCGCCTCAAAGCAGGCGGACAAATTAGACCTCTGCTTCATACAGAGATTGATAAATCGGCCCCTAAACATGATCGATTGAGCGCAATTGAATTTGTTGGTTTAGTGTGACTTCAGAGCTCTGACTAACTGTTACGCAAGACAAAACAGTGACACAAAACACTTCAAAAATACAATTAAAAGTACAGTTACACTTGCAATAATACTGTTTGATAAAATTATTTAAAAATAAAATATTGCATTAAGGGCTCAAAGATATGAGGTCTCAGGTGTTAGAAATAAAAAGGCAGGCAAAGGACTTTAACATAGACATATACACACATACACATGTCTAAATATGTATATGTATGTATGTTTAATGTATATATATATATATATATATATATATATATATTTATGTTTTATGTGTGTACATATGTATGTATGCATTTATATGTATTTACAGACATATATACACATATAAACACACAAACATATATATATATTTATGTTTATATGTGTGTACATATGTATTTATGTATTTATATGTATTTACAGACATATATACACATATAAACACACACACACACACACACACATATATATATATATATATATATATATATATATATGTACAGTATATAAAAGTGTATTGAAGCTCTTTGCAGTTGTGTAGCTGAAAACATGTATAATCATAATTATGCAATATTCATTTTTAATACAATGTTTAACTATGTATTTGCTGTACATATTTTATATTCCAATGTTCTTCACATAATGGAATATGTTCTAAGTATTTTTTTAAATAGATATTCCTATATATATCTGCATATATCTAGACCTATAAATAATCATATAGATATATAGGTATAGTTATATATTTTACCAAAATGAACATCAGATATATATAGAAATATTTATTTATGAATAAACAGAACATATTCTGCTATGTGAAAAACATTGGAATGTGAGTAAATGTGATCGGGTTTGTGCACGAGTAAAGGTTTTCGTTTTTTTTAACTTTTCATGCTCCATTGAAGTCATTAATGTGTTCAACGATATTCAAAGTTCGGCTTTCTGCACGCGTCGGGTCAGCACAACAATATGTGCGCTACCCTAGCCTCTGTCTAGCAAAGTTAACGCGTGAGTGATAAATTGCGCTCCGCTCGTAATCTAACCCTTAAAAAAGAGAACTGTAGATGGAAGATTTTATTGTTTTTCTTTTTTCTTTTTAAATATTTTTTAAAAAAATTCTTAGCATTATCTGTCAATTTGTGGGAAATATTCTAATTAAATCTCACATCAATAAATAGAATTAAATACAAATTTAACAATGAAAACCTTGACAAAAAAAAAAACAAGAAGATAAAATAATAGAAATGATGTAACCAATCATATGAAAATGCCTCAAAACCTCAAAAAGAGTATGCAAAGCAGACATAATATCAAACCTGAAATATTCTTTGTGCAGTTGTAATAAAGAATAACATGGAGGATGAAAATTTAAATATTTTTCAGAAACCTTTTTTTTTTACACAAATGATTATAAGATCTAAAGATTCTCCTACAGTAGATCTGTTACTGTTGTATATTTAAGATCTTTATAAAATAATTATAATTCCATGGTAACAAAATAAAAACAATCTGCAAAATATGTGTTTATTTTCACTATCCTAAATGCAAAATAAAGTTATTCTGGGCATTGCAATAGAACCTTAATTAAATTTTAGAAAATTTAAAAACAACTATTTTTAGTTTTTTTGTCCACAATGAGATATATAATTTAAATGTACAGTGCAATATTCTTAAATACAGTTTTAAACTTTATCAGTTAAGCAACATAGAGGAAGTTTCCTTAAAAGAAATATCCACAAATCAAATAATGATAATTATTATTTAATTTTTATTTCACCATAAAACACTTGACCTAATTAAACTGGGCAAAGCAAAGAAAGACCAACACAACACTAGGTTAGGGATGGGCGAATGTTTGCAACATTCGAAAAACGGCACGAATTTTAACACATCCGTTCGTTCGAATCGAATTTCGAATGTATACATAACATTCTAACATTCGATTTTCGAATGTTCGGTTTCGAATTTTATGATTACATTTTAAAATATTCTTTTCGAAAAATTTGAATTTAGATTGTAATAGTATTTCTAATGCTTTTTCTTTAAATGTAATATTCGAATTATGCAATATTCGAATTCGAAAAATTTGAATTTATATGTTTGTAATAGTATTTCTAATGCTTTCTTTAAAAGTAATATTCGAATTATGCAATATTCTATATAGGAACATTTGAAATTATATATTTGTATCTATTATGTATCAATTTACTAGATTCCCACCCTACCACATGAACTATTGAACTTCTGAATAGTATTTGTTAAATAGAATGCTAAATTCGAAATTTAGAATGTGGACATTCGATATAATTATAAACATTCGAATTTGAAAGAGACATTTGAAAACTGTAAATAACATTCGATTATAGAATTTTTAAGAATATTTGTTCTTATCAACATTCGGATTTATAATTCGAATTTCGGTAATAACATTCGTTCTACATTCGAAATTCAAAAATTTACACATTCGCCCATCTCTAACTAGGATCAATCCAGTAGCTGATTAGGTAACTAGGTAACAAATATGTCATTTATACTTAGGGTGACAAACTTTATTGAGAGATCAAAACAATTCCATGATTGAACCTGTGAAGCAACACAAATACTGTACACATTTATGGGCAGTGTTATGATAGATCACGTTTTGCAGTCCTGAGTTTAATACTTTACACATTTCTACATTGTACTACATCAATTTAAGATCAATGGGTAGAAAGCCTTCATAACAATTTTAAAGGGCTATAAAATCTTGATATCTTATAAAAATACAAAGAATACAAAGCAATTAGTCACTTACATTACCCTGTTTCATTGTTAAAGAAAAATGCAAGTGTGCATTCCTCGCTTACTATTGGTGGTTTAATCATAAAACAGTCTAAAAAGAACCCTGGTTCATTATTTTTTTAAAGTGATTTTAGATAAGTCGGAGTGAGTACAATGCCATATGGAGTCACAGTGAAACAAACAGGGTCAAAACTTATTTCAAATGTAACAATTATAGCTAAAGTTTTTTTTTAATACTTTTTAATAACTATTAAATATGATCATGTTCCAAGTATTTATAAAATAATGTATACAAAAGTACAATTCATGCTCATTTTATTTACATTTAGTTTAATAGATATATTTTAGTACTTTTAATTTATTACTGTACAGTATTTAACCATTTCGATCTTTGCATATGAATCATCATTGTTAAGCCAATCTTTGCTGTGTGTCAGATAATACAGTCTACACCAGAATTTTTATTGTTTAAAAAGATAGATACATATATTTACCATTCCCCAGTTTTGCATAACCAACACTGTTATATACATATACTTTTTACCTTTGTGATTACCTTGTATCTAAGCCTCTGCAGACTGCCCCCTTATTTTAGTTCTTTTGACAGACTTGAATTTAGGCATTCAGTGCTGACTCCTAAGTAACTCCATGGGCGTGAGCACGTTATCTATGTAGCACACATGAAAAAATGCCCTCTAGTTGTTAAAAACTGTAAAAATGCATACAGTTAAGAGGCGGCCTTCAAGGTCTAAGAAATTAGCATATCAGCCTACCTAGGTTTAGCTTTCAACTAAGAATACGAAGGGAAAAAAACAAAATTGATGATAAAAGTAAATTGGAAAGTTGTTTATAATTGCATGCTCTATCTGAATCATGAAAGTTTATTTCTGACTAGACTTTCTATATGCTGCTGACTAAAATAAAAAACAATCTGTTGGCTCTAAAAGTGGCTATATTGTAAATAATAACAGTAAAAGAAAAAAAAGTCTGAAAAAAGGCCCTTTAGCATGGTGTGGCCGGAGCATTGATCGATTTATTAGTTACTTTATAAAATAAAAATATTAATATACATAATAATAGGTATCCAATGATCAAAACTCTTAACTTTTATTATATGCTTATTTGAACGCGTGTGAATACTCCAAATTTACCATCCCTTTAAATACCATAAAAAGCTCCCAGCACTGCTGTTAAAACACAGAATACTAATTTACACCATACAAAACATATTTATGGATCATCACGTGGTATCATTTAGAATGTTTGGCAGAATCAGTAAATATTTTATTAAAGGGATATGCAGACCACTATATATTTAGCTTTTTCTCAGTATTACTGATTTCTAATATCTAAGATAAATTACCCCCAATACCAGGTATTTCTTCCCATACTCTCTTTACAAATGACTATATATAATCTGTCATCTAGTAGGGGCAACCTGAACTAATTCTTAATATTGAATTAATCTACAACACTTCATATTGATAACTGAATTGAAGAGAAAGGTATAAACATAGATAATAAAAAAGGAGATTGAGAAAATCAACAAGTAAAATCCACTATGTAATCTCAAACTAGACAGCCAGTATTAAGTCACAACACTATGGTTTTGTAGTAAAAAATTACTAGTGCAAAATGTAAAGGGCAAATATACATACATAATAGTTTGTAAATCAGTTGCGGGAGCTGAACTATTAGGGCTAGATTATAGGTGGAGTGCTAAATTATTGCGCTCCTTTTTGCGGGAGTGCAATAATTAACCAACCATTACAAGTGGCTGGTTATTGCTGCCGTAAGCTTGCGGTAGCAATTAGCGCTTATAAAATTAACCAGAGATCAGATCTCTTGTTAATTTGATAAATCTGTCCCAAAAATAATAGTCTAGGGTAGATTATTAAAAAAAAAAATATTGCAGCATCTTTATTTTAGATAAATTTAATGCACTAGATAGTATTTTGGGGTTAAAGTTTGTGAAAAGTGCCTTCACATTGCGGTCAATGGCAACTGTGTGTTCCCAGTAAATATATATGTAATTGCTTATATACACATATTAACATATTATACACATATTAACACATACATATATATGTATATCAGCATATAGATATATATTTGATTGTTGGATGTAATATATCCTCACGAATGAGAAATATATCTTAACTTCACAGTAGCTGGTGCTATATGACAAATACACCAAACACTCAAAAAATACAGTGAAACCTCTACACTGTATAGGTTAAATATCTAATGGACAAAAAGGAATTGTGAGTGCGCCCAAGTATCTTAAAAAGATCTTAGTCTAAAGATGCATTATATAAAAGTATTCTAATTTAATTTGTTATATAAAAGTACTTAAATTAATTGGTTATATAATTAATTGATATGCTATTCAATTTTAAGTACTATGCAATGGGTTATCCTTATTGAAATTCAGATATTTTTTGAATAATAGACATTTTAATCTTAATTTTAATATTAATTTTAATGACATTTTAATCTGTTGAAGTTATATCAGTGTCAATCTCCTTTTTACTATAAACGTTTTTTTATCTAGGAAATCATTTCCCTAATAATTTATTTAATATTAATTATGTATCAATTCAGTACGTACTACTCATCTATTGTTCAAAAAAATTCTGAATTTCAATTAGGATAACCCATTGCATAGTACTTAAAATTGAATAGCATATCAATAAATTATATAACCAATTAATTAAAATACTTTTATATAACAAATTCAATTAGAAAACTTTTTTATAATGCATCTTTAGACTAAGATCTTTTTAAGATACTTGGGCGCACTCAAAATTCCTCTTTTGTCCATTATATTTGATTGTTAACATTGCTGAGCTATTTACCCCCTTCGCTGGCACTGAAGTTCTGATGCCGTCTCTGATGGCATCATAACAAGGTTTTCATAAGAGCCTATGGAAGTGCACTTTAATGAGCACAATGCTTCTAAGCAACTTGTAATACCAGCGCTAGTTTAAAAAAGTGAAGCACTATCATGAAATCGATATATAGTGCTCCACTTGTAATCTAGCCCTTAGTTTTTAAAGTTAACTTATGTTGTTTTATGAGTATTGGAAGACTTAGGTTGGGTTTAAATTAGCAGTGTTAATTATTTTAGCCAACCATTAGCTATTAAAGGGTTGAAGATAGAAAACAGGTTCCGCAGCGCTAAAATAAAACTTTCTGGTAGTTTACAAAGATGTCAGATTTGCATTTTGCTTTACTCAAACTACAGCTGGAGAGTTTGGGTTTTCAGCTCCCAATCAAGTCTATGGGAGCTCAAATCTTATAATTTTCTGTTTCTTTTGAGGAAATTAATGGCTTTCAGCTTGCTGTATGTGCCTATTAGTGGCCTGAAATATTCTACAACCTCTACAACCTTTAAAGTGTTAAAATGCCCTTTATGACTAGTATTTCAAAATTTAAAAAACTCTGGGCAAGATTACAAATCAGGCGGCAAATCAGTTACGAAAACACAGTGCGCATTATGGCTTTTTCGCCTTTAGGGTTGCGCAGCTATTATAAGTTGCAAAATAACTTATTTTGCGAGCATGTTAAGCCGCGTAATCTAAACAGCCAAATCGTGTGCACTTTCACGTATTTCCCATAGAAGTCAACAGAGAAGAAACACAAAAAAAAAAACACACAAAAATCCTAATATGTTTTGTAAAGTCCTTGACGTATTCTCCTCCAAATGTGTGCATGAAAATGCGAATATTTCATATTGCTTAAAAAAAATTGTAACAGAATATGTTCTATTTATTTATAAATAAATATTTCTCTATATATGTTATGATTTTTGGACTGATATATCTATTTATAGCAAGATATGTATATGAATATATATATATATATATATATATATGGAAAGGACAAGAGCACGTGAAAAGAGATAAAGTAGCGCTGGTTGTATAGAAATATAGTAGACACAATCACTATGTGTGAGAGAATAACGAGGAAAATAACAGAATACACAGCAAATAAAACACCATATATTATGTGAAATACTAATCTCTAAATGTCCCAGATGCTTGAACACTTAATTGATATATATGGATGGTTAGAAAATTCCAGACTTGAGGTGTGAGTAAAATGCAGACTTACAAGAAAGAACCTCAATCGTATGAGGTAAGTGATCAGCACATCAGGGAGTCCCTCTCGGTCTATTAGGCTTGGCCCCTTAGGATATAGGAGAAACTTCAAACCGCAAGCTTGCCTTTTTCCCTTTCTGCTTTCCTGGGTATGGGTGAAACTTCAGGAGGTTAATGCACCTTTTCCCTCGGCCTCTTTCAGTATGGATCCTCTCAGGATGGTGTAGAAGTATCGGCAATATATGTGAAAAGAAAGGCCAAAATAGTGTGATATCGTTTAAAAACCATACACTTTATTCACATACATTCACTCCTAAAAGTGCCTGCTTACATCAAAAATCCTCACAAGTATGAGGTATTTAAACAGTGATAAACAACAAGTGCAATCCAATTTCTGCACTGTTTGCAATATAATGTAGGTAAATAGCCACAGATAGCCACAAGCCGATGCGGCCACAAATAGCCACAAACAAATGTAGCTAGTGGATGAGTAAAAAGTCTTATCAATAAAATAAAGTACACCAGAGTATCTGGTTTGTAAAATCAGTCCGTTCCTATTTGGTGAAGTCTAACGCGTTTCAAAGGTTATAGCAATAGCTCCTTCTTCTTCAGAGACTGTTTTGTATGTGGACGGATGATCCTTATATTCCCGTATAATCTCGCGGGATTTTTTTGAGGAAAATTCTAAATACACTTCTGATTGGGCTGAATGCTCACACCTCCACTGACGAATGTGAAGTCCATCCTGATTCGTCTGAAACGGAGGTGTGTGTTTTAGATCTACAAAGCAGCGTAGTCAGAGACCTCACATCCGCTAAGATGAGCGGTATTAAAATGCACAGTAATAGTTCATCTTTTCGGGTGATATAGAGGGATATGCCTGCACTATTTGAAAAATACTCATGAATCGCAACCTGTTTGCCATATGAGCAAAAGACCATTTGAACCATACATAGCGTATAAGAAACAAAAAACGAAAAAATGTTTCACAATTGGCCTACATCTTACCCCAAACAATGCCCTCACATTCATGATCTGATTAAACAATACTATATAGCCATTGTACATTTAGTATAACAGGAGCAGGTTGGCAAAAAAAACAGACATCATAGTATTTTTATACTTTCGTTTAAAAACTTATAGACCAGGTTTGAACCAACAACCTGTGGGTTCAGGGGCAGTGAACTTAACCACTGGGCTACAGCCACCAAATATATATATATACATACATTATAGCTTATAATGACCACATATATGTTATTCTTTAAATTTTACATTCTTTATATACATATAACATACATAATCTTGCCCTCTTCCTTATCTTCAGGGCGGAGGGGGCCAATATATAAGTAAACAGAAAATGGTGCATATACATTATTGTTATCTGTTGTTGGAGGATCAATGGGTATATATTAAAATAATCTTTGATACAGATATTATACTATATCATAAAAAATGGTTCCTTTAAAAAGTGATTAAAATACTTATGTGTAAAAATGTGTTTTAAACTGAAATGTCCTTAGAGGTATTATAGCTATTAAAATTATATATAACTGAACATATAATCTAATTCAAACTTTTCTAAAACTTATCCAACTGGGATGCTATTGTAGTCAGGGAATAGAATGTATTTATTTAATTTTATATATTTTGAATATTTGTATATTATATTATTATTATATTTTTCTTGTATGATATTTGAATGTGCCCTTGGTTCTATTTGGTAATTAGCGGGAACTTAGTGTTTCTATATTGCCTGATCTAGTCATAGAAACTAATATTGCTGATACTGTAATGTACCTTCCAATGTAATGTATGAAAATATAAATATATATATATATATATATATATATATATATATATGCTACATGAGGATAACTAACCAGTCTTATGTTTCTAAAAAGGCAGCAAGATCTATATCCTTGTTCAGACCGTTTGGTATTTTTTTTTGCCAGCCTGCTCCTGTTATACTAAATGTACAATGGCTATATAGTATTGTTTAATCAGATCATGAATGTGAGGGCATCATTTGGGGTAAGATGTAGGCCAATTGTGAAACATTTTTTCGTTTTTTGTTTCTTATACGCTATGTATGGTTCAAATGGTCTTTTGCTCATATGGCAAACAGGTTGCGATTCATGAGTATTTTTCAAATAGTGCAGGCATATCCCTCTATATCACCCGAAAAGCTGAACTATTACTGTGCATTTTAATACCGCTCATCTTAGCGGATGTGAGGTCTCTGACTACGCTGCTTTGTAGATCTAAAACACACACCTCCGTTTCAGACGAATCAGGATGGACTTCACATTCGTCAGTGGAGTTGTGAGCATTCAGCCCAATCAGAAGTGTATTTAGAATTTTCCTCAAAAAAATCCCGCGAGATTATACGGGAATATAAGGATCATCCGTCCACATACAAAACAGTCTCTGAAGAAGAAGGAGCTATTGCTATAACCTTTGAAACGCGTTAGACTTCACCAAATAGGAACTGACTGATTTTACAAACCAGATACTCTGGTGTACTTTATTTTATTGATAAGACTTTTTACTCATCCACTAGCTACATTTGTTTGTGGCTATTTGTGGCCGCATCGGCTTGTGGCTATCTGTGGCTATTTACCTACATTATATTGCAAACAGTGAAGAAATTGGATTGCACTTGTTGTTTATCGCTGTTTAAATACCTCATACTTGTGAGGATTTTTGATGTAAGCAGGCACTTTTAGGAGTGAATGTATGTGAATAAAGTGTATGGTTTTTAAACGATATCACACTATTTTGGCCTTTCTTTCTTTTCACATATATTGCCGATACTTCTACACCATCCTGAGAGGATCCATACTGAAAGAGGCCGAGGGAAAAGGTGCATTAACCTCCTGAAGTTTCACCCATACCCAGGAAAGCAGAAAGGGAAAAAGGCAAGCTTGCGGTTTGAAGTTTCTCCTATATCCTAAGGGGCCAAGCCTAATAGACCGAGAGGGACTCCCTGATGTGCTGATCACTTACCTCATACGATTGAGGTTCTTTCTTGTAAGTCTGCATTTTACTCACACCTCAAGTCTGGAATTTTCTAACCATCCATATATATCAATTAAGTGTTCAAGCATCTGGGACATTTAGAGATTAGTATTTCACATAATATATGGTGTTTTATTTGCTGTGTATTCTGTTATTTTCCTCGTTATTCTCTCACACATAGTGATTGTGTCTACTATATTTCTATACAACCAGCGCTACTTTATCTCTTTTCACGTGCTCTTGTCCTTTCCATTAATTTGAGGAGGGGAAGTACTGCGCTAGCTGGGGAATTTCTTTCCTCATCTGGTGCAGTTTTCTCTCTCCTCTCAAAGGGATAGCTGCTATAGGGTTGGTTCTTTGCTCCAAGGGGTTCACCACCTTCTAGTATGATATAGGTATACTTCATTGTGTCCTCATATCTCTTTCCTACCCCCTCAGCCTAGCGCCTTTATTCCTTTTCGCTTTTTGTCTCATATATATATATACATATATATCTCAAGATCTATATGTGAATATCTCTTTGAAAATCCCTCTGAGATATTGTTTAATGTGCATAAGATTGTAATGTGGAATATTTTCATTATCTCCATTGTTAAACATATCTCTATACATATAAATCCATGTTTCTCTTTGTATATTTGTATGTCAATCTAAAATCCCTTTGTCAGCTTTTTTTTTTCTGACACCTGAGAACTCGTATCTTTAAGCCCTTATAACTTTTGTGTGCAATATATTTTTTATTAGACAGTTAATATGAGTGTAACTGTACTTTGTAATTTATTTTTGAAGTGTTTCATGAAAATTTTATGTTGAGCAAAACTGTTAACTACAGCTCTTCGAGTGCGGAAAGTATTGTTGCGTAAAAGGCAAATGCATGCACGCAATTGTGATTTTTCAAGATTTGTAATAGCTGTGCAATGGGAATTGATTGGGAAAAGACCATATCGCGCAAGGAAAACTCATAATGCGCTACTTGTAATCTTGCCCATTGAACGCATGTAAAACACACAAATATTAAATAAAATCATGTAAATAATTAAAAATTATGTTGACTCCAGTATTTTGCATGAATTTTGTTTTACCTATAAATAGCAATATCTAAAATATGAAATAATTAAATATTATATTTTAAAGAAATAGTTTCATAAATGTTTTGTTTAAAACCATGAAGAAAAAGATATTAAGTAATTTTAAGACACTTTTTAAGTCTGACAAGGAGGTAAATGAATTTAGTGCATATTTACAAATATATGTGCATGTTTATTGGGGTTAAGTGTGTGTCGAATCTGTGGAATAGATCACATGTAAAAGGGGGAAGCTCCAAACCAGTATTTTACATCATCTTTTTAGTGCTGATAATCAACATAATCTGAAATTGATTGTTTCCTGCTAAAAAAAAAATACCAAATTGCTGTACATTATATGAAACTGAAGTTAGGGTTCTGCTTAAATCAGTAAAAATGTTTTGGTGTAATAGAACTTTGCAGTATATTTTCATTATTTATTTTGCCCCCTTTGCTTGTAATTTATCTTTCAAAATTGCGGAATTTGTAATGCACCCTGCTGAAATTATCAAGGCGAACTATGCTACATATATGTCCCTAATTGGATTTATCAGATAACAACTGCAAATCAATGCCCTTTATTACTAACAATAGGACCATGGCCAATCATCTTATTTACAGACTTAAGCCCATAGTGGCTCCTATAAATAAGGCAACTTTAAGGTTTGAGTTTGACTTTTGAAAACCAATTGCAATAAATAGGATGTTACTTTATTTCAAAATTGTTTAAACCTGGCTGATATATTATCCTTTAGCATGTAATAACAAGGTGTTTACTGCCCTTTAATAACTTACAAGATTTTTGCAATTGTAAAACAGAATTAAGAAGTATGCAAACTGTATGAAAATGGAAGCTGATTGCACTTACACCACTAGAATGACTGAATATTTTGTGTCTCAAAGTTACAGAGGCAGTAAACACCTTGTAATTACAATATGTTTCTGTAGTCTTCCAAAACAGATTAACACCTTGTTTGCAGCAACATTTTATTCAATAATCAAACTCCCCCCATCATTTTATTTGAAGGAGACAATCTAGACTAGCTTAGGGTAAAGACAGGGTGACTGCCATGTGCACTTTCAATTTCCAGGACTGGAAAATACACAAACTTCAGAATTACAGGAAAAGGAGCAACATAAATAATGATAGTAGATTGCAAAGATATTTTACTATGCATAATTAAGCATTTTATATTACAACCTCAAAGTGTCTATTGCCCCTTTAACTCCACCAAAACTCAGTCTTAATTGGTCTTAAAAGGTAAATCAGACTAGCTCTGCTTTATAGAGTGAGAAATTAGCTTTTTATTGAAGAAGGAAACAAGTTTGCATACCACAACATCTGCTGGAGGATTTCTGAGATTTTTGAGTTTAAGAGCTTTTGGGCAATGGCCGACCGGTATCAAGTGGTTGGGGTTGCTTAATGGAGGGGGTGAGTTACATGCAAAGGGTGGAGGTACGGGCATGGAGTGGCAGTTGCCATATGGGTCTTGGTCAGTTCCATAAAACCAGGATGACCATGGCAATACTGCAGTATGCAGGACAGTTAGAAGGTGTGAGCGTGTCTCCCAATCTGCTTGGCTTGCATAGGAGCTACAGAAAAGTTTTTCTCTTAAAGGGACAAGAAACCCCAACATTTTCTATCATGATTTGAAAAGCACGTACAATTTTAAACAGCTTTTCAATTTACTTCTATTATCAAATTTGCTTCATTATCTTATTATAATTTGCTGAAGTAGCAGCATTGCACTACTGGCAGCTAGCTTAACACATCTAGTGTTCCAATCACAAGAGACAATGTGTGCTGGCACCAATCAGCAACTAGCTCCCACTAGTGTAGGATATGTGCGTATTCTTTTTCAACAAAAAAATACAAAGAGAATGAAGCTCATTTGAAAATAGAAGTTAATTTAAAAGTGTCTTAAAATGACATGCTCTTTCGGAATCATGCAGGTTTAATTTTGACTTTCTAATCCCTTTAACATGGTTTGAAACCACTGATCAACCTATTCAATTGCTTGAATGTTTACACTGATGCAGCAAGAAAATGTTGCCAAAACTAGAAAACCACACTGTTGCAAATGGGTTTTGTCTTTGCACAATTTCTATAACTGTAGCTAGACATGAGATTCTGTATATTGTAAGTCATGTTTTTTTTAAAACACAGCTGTTAAAGGGACACTGAACCCAATTTTTTTATTCTGTGATTCAGATAGAGCATGCAATTTTAAGCAACTTTCTAATTTACTCCTATTATCAAATTTTTCTTTGTTCACTTGCTATCTTTATTTGAAAAAGAAGGCATCTAAGCTTTTTTTTGGTTCAGACTCTGGACAGCACTTTTTTATTGGTGGATGAATTTATCCACCAATCAGCAAGAATAACCCAGGTTATTCACCAAAAATGGGCCGACATCTAAACTTACATTCTTGCATTTCAAATAAAGATACCAAGAGAATTAAGAAAATTTGATAATAGGAGTAAATTAGAAAGTTGCTTAAAATTGCCTGCTCTATCTGAATCGCAAAAGAAAAAAATTGGGTTCAGTGTCCCTTTAAGCCTTCAAATTTAAAAAAGAAAAACCTGTAATCTCGGTTACAAGCCGACAATACAGAATGGCAAATGGTGAATCCCAGACACAAAGATGTGGTCCCATTTGAAACCTCAGTTGCAAAGACGTGTTCATATTTGAAATGCCCTTTATGAAGACGCCTGGACTGAAACTGACAATCACGACAATGCAAGTGTGACATAGAAACAACCAGAACACAATTGCTACACTTCATTGCTAGATGTTGCGATTGTGATTTCTGTTTTCTCACTCTTCCTGCAGATCCAGTTAGCTGTATGGGATATCATGTATTAAACACATATAAATATGTACATTTCTATATACATATGCCCACTGCAGGCAGACTATGCAATAGCGCTGAATAGAGCTTTAATGAATTGAGAAATATATACAGATACAACTCTAAATTGTCATCTTGGGGCCAATTCAGAGTGTCTTGCACGTGAGCAACATATTAGAATGAGTCCAAATTGTCAAGTGCTTTTAGCTACTGAATTTAATAATTGTGAAATTGACTTGAAAATCTGTTGAAAAGTATTGAGAATATTGATTATAATTGCTGAGAATTTTTTGGTTCTGTGTAAAAAATAGTGCTTTTGTGTTTTGAAAACGTGTTATCGGCTAAGAGAAACTAACAATTGTTATTGCGTTGAAACAAGAAATACCCTTTTTTCGCTGAAAACCCTCTGAAAGCAGTAGATGGATTTGAATTGATCCCAAAGGTCCATTTAAAGTACAACCTGTATGGCGAATGCAAGATATAAGGAAAATCATCCATTTTCAACAAATGAATAAGATTCAATTGGCAACAGGTGAACTGACCAAAAACGATTTTTCTATATATTTCTTAAAAAAAAAAAAAAAAAAAGCCTTCAACTTGTTTCAGATTGTTTATTTAAAGTATTAAATAATGTTTGTTTCTTCACTTCAAATTGCAAAAAAGATTTTTCAAATCCAGGCATAACATATTGGGCTAGATTACAAGTGGAGCGCTAATTAACAAGTGGCTAGTTATTGCTAATGCAAGCTCGGATTAGATCTCTGGTTAATTTTCTAACTGTCCACCAATTGCCCCCAAAATATAGTTTGAGGTTTGTTTTCTAAAATAAAAAATAGTAGCATTAAAAAAAAAAAAACTGTATGAAACAGTTTTTAGAGGTAAAAATTGGCAGGGGTGGGGTGTTAGAAAAAAAAAAACACCTGCACTGAAAAGTGCTTTTACATTGCAGTCTATGGGAAATGTGTGCTTCCTGTAAATATATAAGAATATGATTATATACATATATATTTGTGTGTTAATATTTGTATATACACATTAACACACAAATATATATGTTTATAAGCATATACATATATATTTACAATTTGCTGCTATCGTTGCGCGACTTACCCCCTTCGCTGCATTAGTTCTCATGCTGTGTCTGACGGCATGAGAACGAGGCTCCCATTGGAGACTATGGAAGCCCGCTTTCGTGAGCTCAATGCTTCCATGCAATGCGAACATGAGGTCGCGTTCACATTGCACCTAACTTGTAATACCAGCACACATTTGTGTGCGCTGGTATTAGTAAGTGGAGCGGAAAAGTGATATTTAGCGCTCAACTTGTAATCTGGCCCTTTGTAAGTAAAATTGATCACAATCTCTGGATTTGTAACTCATTTTACCCATAAATTGTGATAAACCAGAAAAAAAAATGTGAGTTTGAGGATTCCTTGCTTTTGTGAAATTGCAAGAGGGGATTTAAAATGTGAACCGCTGATAAAATTATTGTTTTTATTCCTTTCTTTATATTTAACCATGGGAATTTACGTGATGTCAAGTAATCTATAATTTAACTCTGCTGGCTGAAAACAATATACAAAGGAGAAAATCTATTTTCCATTGGTTACATAGCAAGCAATTTTTCTTATAATGGGTACTCCTGCAATTTTGTGTCAGGCATTTAAAACTTTTTTTTCTTCCTATAGTTTTTTAAGAACTATAAAATTGATTGATAGTGCTATATATAACAGAGACTACATTATTTATATTAACCATGGAGCCTAATGTACAGCGCCATTTAGATAAGTTTACAATATGGAACAGGATGCAAAAAAAAAATGGTTTTATATGAATCATTTATCATTAAAAAAATATTTCCATCAGATATTAATTAAAGGTATACTCTAGTCAAAATTAAACTTACATGATTCAGAAAGAGCACACAATTTTAAGAATCTTTCCAATTTACTTCCATGATCAAATGTTGCACACTTTTTGAGGCACCAGCCTATAATAATAACAATAATAGGTGCTGGAGGGGATGTGGGGAAAGAGGTTGACTTTTACGTATTTGGTGGGATTGCGCAATGTAACAACATTTCTAGAACCATTTGGAAAGGTTTCTACCCTTTGTTATTTAGCCTGGAGATTCATCTGAACCCAAAGATTGGACTTCTAGGTCTACTTCCTGAATTAACCTGTAAACTCAGGACCAAACTATTATAGGCAGGCATTGGAAAACCAGTGCAGTGCCAGGAGAGAGGGACTGAATTGATCTAGATTCTGAATTCCTTACCCTGGAAGAATATGGATATCTGAAAATGAGCAGAAAGAGACATTTTAAAAAGGAACCCTCAAGACATCCATAGGACTATTGTAGGGATATGCGCTTGAAGTCATATGAGGAACTAAAGAGATTTATAAGCCTTTACTAGATGTTTATTATGTCCTGTACTTTCTTGTTACTTATGCTGTAGGATTCATGGTGTAGTTATGATTTATTGTTTATATGTGTTACTTGGAAATCAACAAAATTCTATTTAATTCTATTTAAGTCTAAGTATATTAACACATTTTAAATCCAGAAACAATTCAATATCCGAAAGAATATATATATATATATATATATATATATATATATATATATATATATATATATATATATATATATATATATATATAAAATGTATATGTATATATATATATATATATATATATATATATATATATATATATATAAAATCATGCACAAGCTGAAAGTCTATGTATATTAATACATTTTAAATCCAGAAACAAGTCCATATCCAAAAGAATATATATATATATATATATATCACATCAACAAAATTAAAACCAGTATTGAAACATATAATATTCAAGAATCTTAGGAATATATATATACCCCTTCTTTGTTCTCAGTTTGTTTGGCTTTGTGAGCTCGCATGATGGTGTGGCTGTGTTAGGGACTCAGGCAATGGAAAGGACCTTGACGTGGTGCCTGAGCTTTCCCATTTGGCCAGATGCGGTGACTAACCTTTCCAGTTGTGATTTTATCTTAGCTGTGAGCTAGCTGGTGAGTGCTGGGTGTGTCTATGTCTAATATATATATATATATATATATATATATATTCCTTAGATTCTTGAATATTGTATGTTTCAGTACTGATTTAAAATCATTACTTATGCACATGGAGTGGAGATACAAACATTTAGTTTAAGATGTATTTTAGTAAAGAAGAGTTCAAAAAAATATATGGAATTATTTTACTTATTTTACAAATACCAGATAAATCAATACTATCTCAGAAATACTTTCTGATGTTATATATAGTATTTATTGTACATTATTGTAAAGTTTAACTATATATCTGTTTCTTGTAAAAAAAAATCCACATGACCAGTTGAAAAATTAAGTAGAATTTCAAGAAGGCTGTTCTATTAAAAATGTATTTCCTCTAGCACATTACAAAGTATATAAAGTTAATATTATTACAGACTTGTAATATATATATATATATATATATATATATATATATATATATATATATATATATATATATATATATATATATACAGTGCTAGCAAATTGTTTTGAGTGTCATAGTTTATATATATATATATATATATATATATATATATATATATATATATATATATATATATATATATATATATATATATATATACATATATATATATATATATATATATATAGTCCATGTAGAAAATAAGGTAACAGCACCACAGCACACAATCTTCTTTTAAAGGTGAAAAATCTTTATTTGAGGTTTAGCAACCAGTAAAAAAGCGACGTTTCGGACCTACATAGTCCTTAATCATGCATAAGTTAAAATCAAACAAACAGACTTTAAAAAGGGTATCTGGACCAATCATGCTTCAATTCTCAGTGTTAATTGGTTTAACCCATACCTATCCAGGTTTGTAAATTTCAACAACACAGTGACCTCTAGTGGTACCAGAATATATTCCATCATTTAAAACCATTATAAAAACAAATACAAATCATAATCTCTATTCAGACCATATGGATGTAATGTGTTCAGACGTTTAATCCACCATACTTCTTTCTGTTTTAGTTTTAGTTCCCTATTACCCCCTCTTCTATGATGGGGGATATGGTCAATCACTTGAAAGCGAAGCTGGCTTACTGTATGGCCCATATTTGTAAAATGTGCTGATACTGGAAGTGACATATCTTTTGATTTAATGGATGCTTTATGTTGACTAAACCTATCCCTGGCGGCTTGGGTGGTCTCGCCAATGTAACAAAGGCCACATGGGCATTTAAGTAGGTAGATTGCATAGTTAGTTTGGCATGTATATAACCCATTGATTGTATATTGCTTTCTTTTGTCATTTTGTGCTAAGAATTTCCCTTTAATAACTGAATTACATTGAGCACAGTGTAAGCAGGGGTAACAGCCTTTATTAGGGGTAGTTAAGTAATTTACATCAGACATTTTAGTTTAGCACAATACCGTTCAGACCTGGAAGAAAGGAAAAGGGTTAAATTCATACGGGATGAAACGGACTATGCTAACAACCGAGTGTACCAGTGGTCACATGACCAGACGTCACGACGTGAGGGCCCACGCTGGAGGAGACAGCCGAGAATTACAGCAGCGCAAGAAAAGGAAGACAGCTCATCATCCGGCGAGAGTTTTTTAGACACAGGCTCAGAAGGCGACACCGGAGGGGAGGGCGGAAGCACCGCCGATCAAAGGGAGTACAAGATGCACACACGGAGTTCCTGGAACCAGCAAGGGCAGCCGCAGCAGTCACGGAGAGGAGCCAGACATCGCAGGGGTATGAGAAAGCAACAATAGAGGTAAAAAAGTTGCCGGTTGTTAACCCCTTACTGTTTAACAAAAATGAACTGCCTGTTACTAACTTCATAAAGGGAAATGAATGGAACGAACTGTCTAATATTGCTAGTACTCCAGTGTTATCTGAAAATCCACTTGAGGGAAATGAACTGCCTGAGATTAACCTCTTAGAGTGTGGTATAATAAGGGAAAATGAACTGCCTGAAATTAACTCCCTAGAATGTGACATAGTAGATAGTACACTGTCTGAGTTTATACCAGTGATACCCAATGCTAGTCCACAGGCAAATGTTGAAACTAATCTGGTTATTAATATCTCTAAATATAAGCTTACAGATAATGAGCATAGCTTATTAATGAAGGGCTTGTCATACTGTCCAGTGAAAGATTGTGATGAGTTTGAAATTGATAAAGATCTATACAAATTTTTCAGACTGCTAAGGTTGAAAACAATATATGGTGGTAAAAATGTAGCCAATGTAAGTGAAACTAATGCAATAAATGAAGATGATATGCAGAGTGAATGTTTGAATTTGAAAAAGTTAAATCTGCACAAAAAATCTTCATATGTACCTCCAACAAGCAACTCAGGTGTAGAAACATTTGTTAAATTTGTTCAACAAGATGTTGCTAATCTAATGAAAAAAACTAGATTAAATCCTTACACAAAACAACATAACCTCACAAAAGGGGAATGGGAGGCTATATCTACTTTGAAAAATAACAAAAATATCACCATAAAAAATGCTGACAAGGGCGGAGCAATAATAGTGTTAGACACTGACTATTATGTGCAGGAGATATTACAACAGCTGTCAGATGGAGGGGTTTATGAAATACTGGATCATGATCCTCTTAAAGAAATACAAAGAGAGCTTAAGGGCATATTAGATAGAGCTTTGACACATAACATTATTTCTAAACAGGTCTATGATTTTTTGTATAACAAATACCCTATAACACCAATTTTTTATACATTACCCAAAGTCCATAAAAGCTTATTACATCCACCAGGACGCCCTATTGTGGCCTGTACCGATTCTATTTTTTCTAATATCTCTATCTTTCTGGACAAAGTCCTCTTTCCATTTGTCAAACAGCAAAAATCCTTTATTAAGGATACAAATGATTTTCTTTCAAAACTTATGGGGATTGAAATAGAGGATACTTGGTTAATTTTTTCACTGGATGTGGTAAATTTATATACCTCTATTCCCCATGAGGCAGGCCTATTGACTGTGAAAAGCTTTTTGAGTGACAGTGGCTTATATAATCTATCTCAGATTGATTTTTTTGATGACATGCTAAGACTTGTCCTATATTGCAATTATTTTCTCTTTCAAGACACTTACTACATGCAAAAGCGGGGAACAGCCATGGGCTCCAATGTAGCCCCCTCATATGCCAATTTGTTCATGAGTGGCTTTGAGAACAAATTTGTCTACACTAATCAGCCATTCATCAGCCATTGTAAGCTGTGGCTAAGGTATATAGATGATATTTTTGGCATATGGGGGGGCTCATTGGAGTCCCTGATACAGTTTGTTGAGGATATCAATGCCTCCATGACAGGCCTAAGATTTACCCTTACTTACTCTATCCAAAAGATTAACTTTCTGGATACAACTGTATATCGACATGGAAATACATTAAGTACAGATCTATATGTAAAACCCACAGATAGAAATACTCTGCTGCGATATGAAAGTTTCCATCCTGATACTGTTTTTAAATCCATACCCAGGAGCCAACTTTTGCGTACTAAAAGAATAGTTAGAGATCAAAAAGTATTGCCAGAAAGACTAGTGTCTATGGGCAATAAATTTATCCAAAGAGGATATCCAAAAGAAAATATCGCTAAAAACATTCAGGATTTGGATAGAATACATGATAAAAAACCAACAGAGAAAGGAACAGATAGATTAGTGCTTTCAATGGAATACAGTGACAAGAGTAATGACATGAATAGTAAGAAAACACTGGCACCTTTTGTCAAAATATAATCCAGAGATAGAATCATTTAAACTCCCTCCTATGCCATCATATAGAAGGGTAAAAAATCTTAGGGATCACATAGTAAAAGCTGACATAGGTACAACTAAAATGTCTGATGTAAATTACTTAACTACCCCTAATAAAGGCTGTTACCCCTGCTTACACTGTGCTCAATGTAATTCAGTTATTAAAGGGAAATTCTTAGCGCAAAATGACAAAAGAAAGCAATATACAATCAATGGGTTATATACATGCCAAACTAACTATGCAATCTACCTACTTAAATGCCCATGTGGCCTTTGTTACATTGGCGAGACCACCCAAGCCGCCAGGGATAGGTTTAGTCAACATAAAGCATCCATTAAATCAAAAGATATGTCACTTCCAGTATCAGCACATTTTACAAATATGGGCCATACAGTAAGCCAGCTTCGCTTTTAAGTGATTGACCATATCCCCCATCATAGAAGAGGGGGTAATAGGGAACTAAAACTAAAACAGAAAGAAGTATGGTGGATTAAACGTCTGAACACATTACATCCATATGGTCTGAATAGAGATTATGATTTGTATTTGTTTTTATAATGGTTTTAAATGATGGAATATATTCTGGTACCACTAGAGGTCACTGTGTTGTTGAAATTTACAAACCTGGATAGGTATGGGTTAAACCAATTAACACTGAGAATTGAAGCATGATTGGTCCAGATACCCTTTTTAAAGTCTGTTTGTTTGATTTTAACTTATGCATGATTAAGGACTATGTAGGTCCGAAACGTCGCTTTTTTACTGGTTGCTAAACCTCAAATAAAGATTTTTCACCTTTAAAAGAAGATTGTGTGCTGTGGTGCTGTTACCTTATTTTCTACATGGACTGTATACACTGGAGTTTGGCTGATACTCCTTGGTAACGTGCACACAGGTGGGAAAGAAACTTTACTAAAACCTATGGTGCTGGATTCAACTCACTTACTTCTTATATATATATATATATATATATATATATATATATATATATATATATATATATATATATAGTGCTAGCAAATTGCTATGAGTGTCATAGGTTTGCCTATCCTGATATAAACAAATTAGTGGCTAAAGACATATAGTTTAATGCCCAATACTCAAAATTCTTGAAAAAAAATTATATAACATTAATTAGACATATTTTTCCCCCATTACTACTGGATAATAGTAATAATATTTGCCTCATATATTTCTCACAATCAGAAGCCAGGATTACTGGTGAGGTTGTGCATTAGACACCCAGGGATAATTGGTTTGGAATAAAATGAATACGTCATAAACGTTTGAAGGAATCATGCCATAGAACTACCCATTGCAGTTTGGTTCCCCTATCTAAATTGGTTTAAATACATTTTTAACTTTTTTTGCATGAACATTAGATAGAAATAAAAAGACTGACCACACTAGAACAGTAGTTAAATTCAATAGCTTCTCTTTTTTAAATCAGCTGCATGTGTCTCTCACCCTAACATAGACACACAAACATGTGTAAATGCACAAGGATGGAAATCTCCACTAGTCCATTCATTTTGGAGTAGTAAAACATTGCAGCAGGTGTTGCCTACACCAAGTGGACTAGTAATACTTTTCTTTTAACTGTTAAACTGCACTGTTATTTTCTACCCCTATATATATATATATATATATAGTAATAGCAAAAATTATGTAAAACAGACACAGTTCAAAAGCATGATGTGCATTTGTTGCTAAGTCGGACTGCCCTTTGCACTTTTTGCAATTTGCTAATTGTCTATCATTGCAACCTGAGAATGGCATGTTCATAAGCCAGAACGTGGTCAGATCTATTTCACAAGTGTTGCAGCCTTTAGTTGTTGCTGGCAGTGGATGAACAGACTGATCCGCACATGCTGATAGTAGAACCCTCTCCTTCTCCCTGAACTCCAGGTTCTGCTTCAACTTCAGCATCACCTTCTGCTTCATCTGTTGAATTCTGATTGGACACCGATCCTGCCCTTCCTTCTCGGATTTTCTTCAGCCTAAAGAAAGGAATGTATTAGAAATATTTTAAGTTAGCTATGGGAGACGAGCGATGTTTAATGAGAACGAGGCTCATGCTTTTAGTCATATGTGTCTATAGACATCAGTGCTTACACAGCAATACTGCTTCACTCTACGAGCAATAAAACTCAAAATGAATTCATCAGAAAGAGCATGCCATTTCAAGAGATATTTCAATGCACTTCTATTATCAAATTTACTTCATTCTCTAGACATAATTAGTTGAAAAGCATACCTAAGAAGGCAAGGAGCAGCAATGTCCTACTGGGAGCAAACTGGTGAGTGGTGGCTACACACATATACATATATCTTGTAATTGACCCACCAGATGTATTCAGATATGTCCCAGTAGTGAATTGCTACTTTGTTGCTGACTTTAACTATGTGTTTACCCCTTTTCAGTGGTTAAACATAGTTATATGCAATCAATAATGCAATAAGAAATTGCTCTAATGCTTTTATGTCCTTTTAAAGTATACTTCACTATTTTCTGCTTTATGACATATAGCGTTGTAACAAATTTCTTCATATTACAGCCAAATACATTACACCTGCAAGGAAACATTATGGGCTAGATTATGGGGCATTAAAAAGGACCCTCCACTTAATACTTCGGGGTAGATTTACCAAGCAGCGGATGCTGCAATCTACCCCCGAAGTTTCTGGCTCGTTAGAAACTTAAGTTAAGAAGCAGCGCTGCTCCTTAACTTTCCGCCACCTCTGAGGTGTTGGACTGCAATCATCCCGTTCCACTCCCTGCTAGCGGCCAGAAATGCTTGTGCAATGTTAAATGCGGACAGCGTATGCTGTCGGCATTTAGCGATGCAGGGCGGACATGATTTGCTATAGCGAATCATGATAAATCTACCCCTTCTTGTTGTCCGTTTAGTAAATCAAACTCATAGAATTTTAGATCTTTATGTGACTCTTTTAATTTTCAAATGTCTACAACCTGTTAAAACATATGAGTTTTTATAAACATTAAAAAAATAAAATGTTCTAAGTTATCCCTACTACAAATATATCCACTTTGGGGCTATAATATCACGTAGACTGAATTTTAACATTGTGCTGTTGGTCTGTCTAGTTTGGTAATCAGCCAAAATGTTTGCATCACATACAACATACTGCAACTGAATTGGATATTAAAAATCTAAATTTCTACAAATTATATATACTTAAGAGCCCATGAGGGATATCTATCAAGCAGTCCACTATGCTGCATTCGCCGGCACCAATACGCTTGCCTAACATCGCGGCCGCAGACCTGAATAAACTCTCCTTATTTATAAAAAAAAGCTGTCAAAAAGCCATGCACCAAGTACGGGACGATGAGCAGCGGACTGTTGTTAACTAACAGTCATCAATCTCGCTGCTATTCTGCTTTTTACCAACTTTATTTATACCCTGTCACTAAACACCGACACTATACTAAAATGTTTAACCCCTATCCCGCCGCTCATGGAGCCCACCGCAACTCTAATAAAGTTATTAACCCCTATCCTGCCACTCCCGGAGCCCACCCCAACTCTAATAAAGTTATTAACCCCTAGCCCTCCACTGCCGGAGCCCACCGCAACTCTAATAAAGTTATTAACCCTATCCCGCCGCTCCCGGACCCCTCCGCAACTAAATAAATGTATTAACCCCTGGCCTCCCACATCACTACGACTTACTTAACCTACTGACCCCTAAACCGCCAGCCCCCCACATCGCCATAAACTAAATTAAGATATTAACTCCTAAACCTAACAACCTGCTAACTTTACATTAAATATTAACTCATCCCTATCTTATAATAAATTTAAACTTACCTTTAGAATTAAAATAAACTATATTAAACTACTAATTAACCTACCCTAACTCTTATACTAAAATTACATTAAACTATATTAAACTATTAATTAACCTACCCTAACTATTATACTAAAATTATATTAAACTACAAATTACATTAACTATCTTACATATTTAAAAACCTAACCCTACTCAAGTTATTTAAATCTACAATAAAGAATTACTAAGTTATAAAAAAATAACAACTAAGTTACACAAAATAAAAAACACTAAGTTACACAAAATAAAAAAACACTAAGTTACACAAAATAAAAAATAAATTATCAAATATTTAAACTAATTACACCTAATCTAATAGCCCTCTCAAAATAAAAAAGCCCCCCCAAAATAAAAAAAACCCCTAGCCTACAATAAACTACCAATGTCCCTTAAAAGGGTATCTTTTACCTGTAAAATAAAATGCAAACACCCCCCAAAAGTAAAACCCACCACCCACACAACCAAACCCCCCAAATAAAAACCTATCTAAAAAACCTAAGCTCCCCATTGCCCTGAAAAGGGCATTTGTATGGGCATTGCCCTTAAAAGGGCATTTAGCTCTTTTTCTGCCCAAAGTCCCTAACCTAAAAATAAAACCCACCCAATAAACCCTTAAAAAAACCTAACACTAACCCCTGAAGATCCACTTACAGTTTTCGAAGACCCGACATCCATCGTCATTAAACGGCAGAAGTCCTCAGCGAAGCCAGCAGAAGTCTTCATCCAAGCGGGCAGAAGTCTTCATCCAGACGGCATCTTCTATCTTCATCCATCCGGCATGGAGCGGCTCCATCTTCAAGACATCCGACACGGAGCATCCTCTTCTTACGATCGCCGCTGAAGAATGAAGTTTCCTTTAAATGATGTCATCCAAGATGGCGTCTCTTACATTCCGACTGGCTGATAGAATTCTATCAGCCAATAGGAATTAAGGTGGAAAAATCCTATTGGCTGTTGCAATCAGCCAACAGGATTGAGCTTGCATTCCATTGGCTATTCCAATCAGCCAATATAATGCAAGCTCAATCCTATTGGCTGATTGGATCAGCCAATATGATGAAAGCTCAATCCTATTGGCTGATTGCCACAGCCAATAGGATTTTTCACCTTAATTCCTATTGGCTGATATAATTCTATCAGCCGATCGAAATGTAAGAGACGCCATCTTGGATGACGTCATTTAAAGGAAACTTCATTCTTCAGCGGTGATCGTAAGAAGAGGATACTCCATGCCGGATGTCTTGAAGATGGAGCCGCTCCGCGCCAGATGGATGAAGATTGAAGATGCCGTCTGGATGAAGACTTCTGCCTGCTTGGATGAAGACTTCGGCCCGCTTGGATGAAGACTTCTGCTGGCTTCGCTGAGGACTTCTGATGCTTGATGAGGACGTATGTCGAGTCTTCGAAAACTGTAAGTGGATCTTCGGGGGTGGGTTTTAATTTTAGTTTAGGGACTTTGGGCGGAAAAAGAGCTAAATGTCCTTTTAAGGGCAATGCCCATACAAATGCCCTTTTCAGGGCAATGGGGAGCTTAGGTTTTTTATTTGGGAGGTTTAGTTGTGTGGGTGGTGGGTTTTACTATTAGGGGTTTGTATTTGTATTTTATTTTACAGGTAAAAGAGCTGATTTCTTTGGGGCAATGCCCCACAAAAGGCCCTTTTAAATGCCATTCGTAGTTTATTGTAGGCTAGGGTTTTTTTTATTTTGGGGGTGCTATTAGATTAGGTGTAATTAGTTTAAATATTTGATCATTTATTTTTTATTTTGTGTAACTTAGTGTTTTTTATTTTTTTGTAACTTAGTCATTCTTTATAGTAGATTTAAATAAGTAGGGTTAGGTTTTTAAATATGTAATATTGTTAATTTAATTTGTAGTTTAATTTTAGTATAATAGTTAGGGTAGGTAAATTAATAGTTTAATATAGTTTAATGTAATTTTAGTATAATAGTTAGGGTAGATTAATTGATAGTTTAATATAGTTTATTTTAATTCTAAAGGTAAGTTTAAATTTATTGTAAGTTAGGGATGAGTTAATAATTAGTGTATAGTTAGCGGGTTGTTAGGTTTAGGGGTTAATAGCTTAATTTAGTTTATGGCAATGTGGGGGGCTGGCAATTTAGGGGTTAATAGGTTAAGTAAGTGGTAGTGATGTGGGAGGCCAGGGGTTTAGGGGAAAATACATTTATTTATTTGCGGTGGGCTCCGCAAATGGAGGGATAGGGGTTAATACATTTAGTTAGTTGCGGCGATGTCAGGGAGCGGCGGGATAGGGGTTAATAAATTTATTTAGTTGCCGTGGGGTCCGGGAGCAGCGGGATAGGGGTTAATACATTTAGTTAGTTGCGGCTGTGTAGGGGAGCGGCGGGATAGGGGTTAATAACATTATGTAGGTGGCAGCGATGTCAGGGCAGCAGATTAGTGGTGTTTAGACTCGGGGAACATGTTAGGGTGTTAGGTGTAAACGTAACTTTTATTCTACCATAGAAATCAATAGGATATCTGGCAGCATCGAACATAAGCTTTTGCTGCTTTCAGACTCCCATTGATTCCTATGGCATCTGCGGCCTCCAGGGTGGCAGATTGAAAACCAGGTACGCTGGGCCGGAATAGCCGCAAGCGTACCTGTTTGAAATTTGATAAATGGCAAAAGGTGTCAAATAGAGCCGAATTTTTATTCGGAACATCGGTAATGACGTAAGCATCGATCTGTGTCGGACGGAGACCGGCAGATCGTATGTTACATCACAGATTTCAACTTTTGCCAGTCTGTAGGCTTTGATAAATGGGTCGAATCAGTCTCGCCACAATTACGCTGCGGAATTCCATCATATATGCGGTTGACGGCTTGATAAATATCCCTCCATATCTTCAAAAATTTAAATTCAACCCAATTAGAATTTCTGAAATCAATATAAAAGGTTGATTTCGAATTGAAAACAACTGTGCATGTTCAAAAAATTAATTTGGCTATTTTTGTACAATTTTAGCCAAATCCGTTAAGCCATTCTAAAAGTACAAGTCTTCAAAAAAACATAATTTAAACATGGAATGCTTGATCAAGCAAACTATTGTATACTATGAAGCCGAATTATGAAAGGTCTTGTGGACCTGATCCGACAGTGCGGATCAGGTCTGCAAGACCTCGCTGAATGCGGAGAGCAATATGCATTGCACTAGCACTCGATCGTGTTGAATTGCTGCGATTCCTGTCCGCCAGCGCCTTTAGACCGCTGCTTCATAACTGCTGTTTCTGGCGAGTCTGAAGACTCGCCAGAAACACGGGCCCTCAAGGTCCATACGGAGCTAGCTTGATAAATGGGCCTCATTGTATTAATTACACTAGACATTATATCTAGATAAAACATTTTTGGTTTTACCAATCTAACTTAAAAACATAAAATAGTAGCTAGAACAGTATTGTTGTCAAATGCAAATACAAAGCAAAACAAAAAAAACTAAGAAAAACCTTAAAAAATGTGTTGATGTATTTATTTTGCCTTTTCTTTCTGAAAACCGTAGATTCATATTACAGAAATAAAAACTGATCGTTTGCATTTACTTAAAATGGAAAGTATTTGTATTAATTATCAAGTCATTTTTGTACTTACTTTTCCCGATTAAAAATGACAAATTCTTGCTGAATTGCATCAAGACACTCCTGTAGATATTCATTTTCCTATTAACAGACGAATAGAAAAACAATGTCTTCAATAAGTAATAACGACATGACTAATATTGATAATTCATTGCCTTAAAAGGACATAAAACCTCATTTTTTTTCATAATTTAGAAACAGCAAACACTTTAAAAAAAACTTCTGTTATTAAATTTACTTTGCTCTCTTGATATTTTTGTTGTTGAAATGAATATCTAGGGAGGTAGGGTCCACCTGTTTGGTAAACTATATGGCAGCCCATTTGCAAAAAGGATTTTGAGTACTAGATGACAGCGGCGTTTGCACAATGTATAACACTGTTTAAAGCATTCTTGCAGAACTCCTCCTCCATATAGTTCTCCAGACACATGTATGCTCCTGAGCATACGTACCTGCTTTCAAGAAAAGATACCAAGAGAACAAAGTGAATATGATAATAGAAATAAAGCAGAACTTTTTTTTTTATTGTACACTCTATCTTAATTATAAAAGAAAAATGGGTTTTATGCCCCTTTAACACATGCAGTGATTTTTATTTTGAAATTTCCCTTTTCCAAATGTAGTTTGGCCTCTAGACAATGATAATGAAGGGATGGGTGCAGAATGCCTGATCTGACCTCTGCACCATGCAAGTATTCAATACATTTATTGCACTTAATTTGTCTTGTTAAAGTGGAAGAGCAATAAAATAGGCTGATCTATATATTTAATATTGGGTCTTACTGCAAACATTTTTGACAATTTTAATCGGAGAGCCCAATACTATCCATAAAGCAGAACTTACTGATTGAGAGCCGTCTTTGCTATTATCCCTGGATTTGTTTTTTGCAAGACGTTTCTTTTTTTTATGCAGTGGTCTTGACTCTAATATCATCTCTTCAAGCTCAAATGTAGGATCACAATGTAACCGGCCTTTCTGTTATACAGAGGGAAAAAAAATGTTATCCTAGTAATAAAAAAGTCAACTGTCTGTGTGCGCCCGCGTGTGTCTGTCTTTGTGCATGTGTGTGTCTGTGTGTATGTCTGTCTGTGTATGTGCGTCTGTCTGTCTGTGTGCATTTGTATGTGTGTGTATGTGTGTGTATGTGCGTCTGTCTGTCTGTGTGCATGTGTATGTGTGTGTATGTGCGTGTGTGCATCTGTCTGTCTGTGTGCATGTGTATGTGCGTGTATGTGTGTGTCTGTGTGTATGTCTGTCTGTGTGTGTATGTGTGGGTATGTGCATGTGTGCCTCTGTCTATGTGTGTATGTTTGTGTGTGTGTGTGTCTGTGCATTTTATTTCCTAGTGACCATTTGGAAATATTAATATGTTATTAGTGCAATATTTTTTCTAAAAACTTTTACAAACTCACAATTGACATTATGGACTCTATAAGCAGCCAATGCTATTATGGAGACCTTGTGGGGCAGGTCATGTCATGCAAGACTGCTTTCGGCAATGTAAGAAGCAGAGCTCATCCGATTGCTGCTTCTAACCCTCTCTACTACATCTGAGTTGGTGGATATAAATAACCCAGAACACGTTTGTTCAGGCGATTGACAGACCAATCGTGTGCGAGAAGGGGGCAGTGCTGCACAAGGAGTTCTTGTTCAATAGCACATATGGCAGTGGATGTACAGTGTCTATTGCCCGTTCCCCGCAAATTCAAATGGACAGATTCCCAAAACGGTACGTTTGTCCATCAGCGGCTTTGTACATGGCGCCCAAAAGACAAGGGCTATAATTTGTTATGACCAATAGTGTTAAAAAAGTGGGCACTACGTTTTCTTTGCTTCCTCGGTATGCACTGTTCATATTTAAAAATGCAATTGTTGAAACACAGAAATTGAAGACATTTGGAAAACTCTTTCCTGCTATTCCTTACACCATAGATACATTTACCCAGAAGTAACATATAACGTACAATAAAGTTATTTAAAATTTCTGTGTCAACAATAATACATTCTACATCAAATGTGCTAAAAACGTAGATTCAGATTCACAAGTAGATCTCTAATTGCAAATTGGTAAATAAAACGATTATTGTGTGATTTACAATTTTTCATACAGATTCAACCGGAATGATGAAAATAAATATGTGTGCGAATATGTTTTGCAGAAAGAGAAAACCAAACAGACAAACAAACAAAACAGTGATTTTGGGTTAAAAAAAAAGATAATTTAGAGGGACATGAAACTTAACACTTTCTTTCATGATTCAGATAGAACAGACAATTTTATTTTCATTCTCTTGGTATTCTTTATTGAAGAAGCAGCAATCCACTACTGGTAGCTATCTGAACACATCAGTAAGCCAATGACAAGAGGCATACATGTGCAGCCACCAATCATCAGCTAGCTCCCATCTCCTGAGTGTACCTAGGTATGCTTTTCAAGGAAGGATATCAAGAGAGCCAAGAAAATTATATAATAGAAGTAAATTGGAAAGATGTTTAAAATGTTATGTTCTATTTGAAGCATGAATGAAAATATTTGGGTTTCTTGTCCTTGAGTGCTAACGACGGCTCAGACCCGTCGCTAGCACTCAACCACCTTTTTTGCAATCTGGGGGCTCCTACCGACTCCCACCCGGCTATCAGGCCTGTACAGTGACAGGCATCGCCGGGGCTTCCCGTTAGGTGTGGTGACATCACACGCAATGACATGATGACGTCACTGCGCAACTTTAAAATTGACAATACAGGGGGCGGAGCCAGCCACTGAAGCACCAAGACGTACTATTCCAGAGCTCCTACAGTTTGACTATTAAAACCTTGATTTTTTGCGTCTTGGAGGCTTATATACCTTTTACCTACATACCCCTTAAGATGGAGGAGTTGCCTACACACCTTTTTTCTCTACTGGAGGATCTGATCGCAAAATTTGACAGTCAGTCTCACAGCTTGAGGTCTACCATCATAGAGATGCGCAATAAAGATGGCGTCTCCTACCTTCCCAGCTATGACTCCCACGCGGCAAACCAGACAGAATATTCACTGCCTATTCAGCATACTCCTACACGTTCGCAAGAAAGGCAATGCAGAGAGGGCTCCACCAGTACTTTCCCTGAAACGGCAAGTAGAGACCAGATACAGCCAAGCATGGTTGACCTGTTCCATATCCCCACCGCTACATCGGGAGCTGAAAGATTTACCCTGATAGTCACTGGGCAACATTTCCAGCTCTCTCCCCCTCCTTACCTAAGCGAGAAAGCCACTCTCACTCCTAACACTTTCAAGCCTCCAGGTACCGCTATACAGAACTCTGCCTACCACGATGATCTCTTCACTACTGAACATTTGCCGCACTGCAACGGAGGAAAGCCGTGGGCTGTTATGGAGGCGGGTGAGATGGAAAAGGGGAGCCCCATATCCGTGGTTGCGGAACAGTTGGTAACTTGTGAACAACACAGTGCCCTAAGGCCATTTAAAATCCGCGCAGGTCCTGCACAGCGTTGCGCTGTTCAGCGAGAGACATCGCAAGTAAAGCTGACAGGCATGTATAAAGTCAGTAGCCTAGAGGTGACAACTCACACAGCCCTCCATGTTCTGAAGCACGTAACCGGTAGCCCTCCCCCAGATCATGAGTCTCAGTCAAGCGAGCTATTGTCTAGTTCTTCATGGATTGATTCAGCACATCTCACCAAGCTGCTGAAAGACCCTTTTGACCCGGGAGGCTTGCTATTTGCATGTCTGTTACACATTGCACACTTGGGGGACTCCAACATGACCGGGTAGCTTCACACATTACAGGCAGCTCTCCTATGCTGAAGTGGAACTTTTACCTAAAACTGTTTGATGGCCTTGTGTAACGCTATATCCCTATTAATACGTTGCCATACTTATTGCCCTCATCACGCTTATAGCCTGCTGTTGTTAGATCTCTCTAGGCTCATTCAGAGTTGTGATGATGATCTTAAGTCTATATAAAAAGACCCTCCTTGTCTATCTTATCTGCCCCCAAATGATCTAATGCTAATATTAGCCCTAAAGTTTGAGATGTCATGATGGGGTTGTGTAGCTTCCACCAGTTTTCATGTTGGTGAAACTACATTTTTATTCTGACCAATGACTTGGAACACTAATCATCTGTTTGTTATTATATTTAGCCAGTTGCATACTATCTATAACCACAGAGTCTGCTTGAACACAGAGTTCTCATATGCATAGAATTTTTGTTATATAGCCAATTTGGCACTCACTCCTATGTTTCTACCTTATGTGACATATCTACCCCACGGTATTCTGGTTCCTACCTAGTTTGTTTATTTATTAATAATATATATTTAAAATCTCTCCAGAAGGATAACTATGACAGCTGATATCATTATACTAAGAATCCTTTTCTGTGGTTAGGTTACATACCATGTGGACTGCTGCGCCCTTACCCCTCACTATAGTGTATACTGCTCTCTGCATGCAGAGGCCATTCAGCTTCTACATGGTATACATGTCTATAGTATAACAAGTTGTGTCTTTTTTGATACTTTCTATTTAGATGGATGACTGTTTGTTTTATTTTTGTTATGTGCTTATATTAAATGACTCTGCTATGTATCACACTCCCTAAATTGCTGTGATCTCAAGGGAATGTGCAGTTATTGATATTTTAAGCTCACGTGGCTCTCTTATGCCTATGACACTGAGTTTTGTTATTTATGTTTATCTTATGTTTGTTATTCATGCTCTAGGTATTTTCAGAGATATTTTCATCTCCCCCTATATAGGGGTACTTTCTCTACTTAGCCCGCACATGTTCTCTGCCAATAATGGTATACCCCCTATGTAGAATTTACTGATAACACGTATTTCCTGCTCCAGCTGAGCTCCTCTCCTCCCTTTCCCGCTGGCTTGCTGCCTGCGGGTCATACCCCTTCTCCTTTCTCCCACATCGCTTATAGCTAGCATTTCCCCAGGTGAGGAGCTCCCCCAAAAGTCCCTTGTATTCCACACTTCCTAATATTTCCGCTCTTGCATAACTTTACTATGGTCAAAGCCAGCATACTCCCATAATCTCCTGACCCATAGTCTATAAGTCTTACCGTGATGACAGTGCTAAGCCATCCTAAGCTCTGATAATGCTCCTCTACTAGCTAATATTCCCTAGAGATGTAGGTTAAAAATAACCCCACTAGGAGTATACTTAGAAGCCTTGAGATTCCATTCCATTCTATTTAGCCCTGTAGTCTGAACCTTCATAACACTTCAACTGGCTCCGCCCTCCCCTCTCCCCTCCGTTGCGAGCGGCTCTTGCCCGCTGTATTCCCCACCCCCCTCATACATTTAGGCCTACGGGAGGCCTAACAAAAGCCAGCTCCCTACCTCTCACTATTTTCAGCTCTTAGAATACCTCTTATCTTGAGGGTAGAGACCACTTGTTACCTGTTATAAAAAAAAAAAAACGAGGCTCCTTTCCTATATGTTCCAGTCACATGTCTTTCATAAATATAGTTTTAAATTTTACACTTTATACTCAACACTGAACTACTATAGTATAGTTACTAAGAAAACAAATATTACACTGGCACACCAGGGTTGTAACCCTTGCCTGCCTTCAATATGTGTCTTGTATCAGTTTCTTTATTGTTTTTGTTCCGTGCCTGGACATACTTTTTACTGTATTGTTTTCACTCAATGCCTCAATAAAAACATTATGTCAAAAAAAAAAAAAAAAAAAAAAATTGACAATACAAAGTATAGGGAAAGAGGGCATGCTGCTTAGAAGCCTGTATCTCAGGCATCTAAGCAGCTACAGACCCCAAGACCCACTGTTGGAAAGGTAATCGACTAACCTTTTCAATGGTATAAGTCTTGGGGATCTGGGGGGAAACCCAAGTCAATTTTTTATTTTTTTTAAATAGTAAAAAAAAAAACGGAAACAAATTAAATCCAGCTTAGCAGTCAAAGGGTTAAATTATATATTATTTCCTGAAGATGTCATCATCATCATCAAATGTGAAGAAAACCCAGTACATCAAACCATATAATTTATTTATGAGTAAATTCATAAAAAGAGAAACAAATTGTTACAAAAACATGAGTTACAGTTGAAAGTTTCAGCATATCAAAGGTGACTTACGTTTGGGACAAAACCTGGCTCCACCTTCTTTTCAAGTATATCATCCCACACAATATCTGCTAAATAAGCTGGAGTCTGAATGTCCACAAGGCAAGAGCATCTATGCTCAGGGTTCACAGTCAATAACTAAAAATAAACATATACAACAGTTTAGTTGAGGAGATCATTTCCATTTATTATAAAACTTAAGAACTTTTCATATATTTACACATAAATGATTCAATGAATACATGAGAGTAGTACACCTTATACCTAGTTTTACCAATTGTAATGTAAAAACTAACAAATATTTAATAAAATCATACTGAAGAATTACATTGTTGCTAATATTTATTTATAAAATGCTCTCATCAATAGGAATATTAGATATATTACTTCCTAAAATATAATGGGGCCTATTTATTAATGTGCGAGCGGACATGATCAGATATTGCCATGAAGAAAGATACACTAAATACAGGAACTTCTTCTAGATTTAAAATAAATAGTTTATTAAATATTTTTAAGTGTATTTATCTATTGAGTCAAACACTCAGCTTCAACAGATAGCTGTTTACAACCACACTTTAAACTAAACTAGGATAAAGTGATATGCAGCAATAGTGCACAAATCAAAATCCTCTTAAGCACAGCGTTCAATAAAATGGCCATTTTCAAAGTTTATCTTCCAAGAGAATATTGCTTAGCAATTCTAGCTTGATGGTATAAAAGACTTTTATGTATTCCACCTTTAGCTTTGATCGATTTGGCTTCAGAAAAACAATTTAACATAAAGGGAACAATTCTAAGAAGGTCTCTGGGCTGGTGAGATTCTATAAGAATGCTCTATTTTCCTGGTGGAATGATATAAAGCCACTTTTACTCTCGCTAAGGGGCGTATACTGCATTTTCGTATGGGAAGGGGATGCATATATTACAAAAGTGTAAAATGAAAATCATAATTTAAAAATCATTCAAAAAGAATAATTGAACCATTCACACAAAAATACTCAGGAAAAATTGTTCACCAAAAATCGCATTTTATTAACAATAAGTATGTAAATTACTCAGAAATAAATTGTTTTAAATATGCACAGCATAAATCATAATTTAAGTGCACTGGATGTGCCATAAACACATACAAATTCATACTTATAAGTACAAAACAAAAAGCGTATTTGTAATTTTTTTGTAAAATGGGCTGAACATGGGCGTTTCAGTGGCGTATATGAACTTGTCCTTCAGCATAATATCATCGTAATTCTGTAAATATTTCCACCCCCAGAGATCTAGGGGGGTTGTTCTGCAGCTTAAAAGGAATTACACTGAATTACACTGAAAGGAAACCCTATGCATACACAAATAACAGTGAATTTAAGGTACCACTGAACACATCACAATTTGTATTAGGCGTAAACATATGCTGGGATCTTCCTGTATACTTCGTCCTCTATTACAAACTTTTACATAGCAGAGAGCTCTTATTATTTTTATAGGAGACATCTCGCCTCTCACAGGGACAGACACTTTTTTTACAGAATTCCATGAGGATTGCCCCTGCGAGTGTCGGCATGGAAACCACATCTATACCCACATATTTTATAGAATTAACCCCATAGGGGCCAATTTATCATGTGTCTGGCGGACATGATCCGCTGTAGCGATTATGTCCGTCAGACATCTTTAAATGCATTTATCATTGCACAAGCAGTTCTGGTGAACTGCTTGTGCAATGCCGCCCCTTTCAGATTCGCAGCCAATTGGCCGCTGGCAGGGGGTGTCAATCAACTTGATCGTATGCGATTGAGTGGATTGCTGTCTGCCGCCTCAGAGGCGGCGTATGAGTTAAGGAGCAGCGGTCTTAAGACTGCTGCTTCTTAACTCCTATTTCCGGCGAGCCTCAAGAAACAGATGTATTTGGCAATATTCGGGCCATGATAAATCGGCACCATTGTGTTAAATTAGTTAAGCACATGGAGAATTATCCTTTGCACCAAGAATAGGGCACAATCTAGTATCACAAGTGGTAAACCATGTTAACCAGAGAATCTTAACGTCTGCATTTTTTTAGTGAGCCCTATACTTGTAATGGATGTCACAGGAAGGCTTATTAGCACTTATATTATAAGTGGTGAGTTAAAGGACCAGTAAATATAGTAGATTTGAAAAAAATCAACAAATGCATGATAACAAGAGAATACAATAGAACTTAGTCTGAACTTCAAATTAGTAGTAGATTTTTTTCTAACAGATTTCAAAGTTATGTCTATTTCCACTCCCCTGTATCATGTGACAGCCATCAGCCAATCACAAATGCATATACGTATATATATTCTGTGAATTCTTGCACATGCTCAGTGGGAGCTGATGACTCATAAAGTGTAAATATAAAAAGACTGTGCACATTTTGTTAATGGAAGAAAATGGGAAAGTTGTTTAAAATGTCATGCTTTATCTGAATCATCAAAGTTTAATTTTGACTTGAGTGTACCTTTAAGTGTTGTGCTCAAGTGCAACACAAAATATCAATGAAAAATATTGGGTAAGATATATAACAAGATGCTGACCTGGGAAGGGCTCAAATGTACCTATGTGTATTTGTATGTGTATATGTTTTCAGCCTTACCGCATAGAAACATTAAAATTGATTTTGTTGCATCAATAAGAGTCAATTAAAAAATGTATTTATTTGATTTTTTTCCCCAGATTTCTTTTTGCTTACTTTTCAACAGTAGATGGCACTAATGAGCTACATTAAGGCACAGGTAGGGCACTATGAATGCTTATAATCCTGAAAATTAAACTATTAAACTTGCTAATGCTTATGTATGTGCTATATTTTTATATAATCCATTTATGTAAAAAAAAAGATTCTCTATTTCTAAATCTATTCAGCATAGCTTACTGTTACATATTAGGAAATGAACACCGCAGCGCACACATATAATTTAAAACTAGCAGAAAATCATTTCCTTTTCTCTTTTTGTAAAGAAGAAAATCTCACCTTTTTTCTATACACTGAAGACTGGAGACTGCGGTTATTTCAAACCATCATGTCACAGCAGCACACCAAAATATTATATTCTATACCTTAATCACATCCAGTAAGACCAGCTATTTTCAGCTTTTAGAGAACCCAATTTCATAGTAGTCTGAGTTTTCAAACAGGGTCATAACTGCATAGATTATTATTGGACGTACAGATAGAAACGATATACAATTTTGCTTGTAACAAAAAGCCATACGTTAATATTTTAAGGCTTTTGTACACAGGGCCCAATTACAAGTTGAAAGCAAATATGCAAGCGATATGGAGCGTAAACATCTCTGGACCTCAATCCGTACAGGTTGCTTTTTTGTCCGCGGTTAAAATGAACTGTGTGCACAGTAGTATAGTCAGTCTTACATTATACATGATGGGTATGACAGGTGAATCATTTCCCACAGATAACACATTTCTATGAGGAGCCACAGTAAAATTCACATTGAATAAAGCTTGAATACAAAACCATGGAGGGCAAAATGTCACTCACATTGTGGAATTCTGGCTCTTTGCTATACACCGTCTGTATTTTGCAATGTACAAAAGAAAGTGCTAACACTTAGTACCTGGATTGCAAACTCATTGAAAGAGAAAACTGTATTTCTGATTGCGCAAAAAATGACATAATACTAGGAGTGGGCTTGTATTGGGTGTACAATCGTCATATTTATGATATGCAAATCCAAGGAGTAATATTTTCAAAGACATTCTCATCGACAAGGCTGTAAAAGTAAAAATTAAAAGGATACTAAACCCAATTTTTTTTCTTTAAAGATTCAGATAGAGCAAGCAACTTTAAGCAAATTTCTAATTAACTTTTATTATCATTTTTTTTTTTTTCATTTTCTTGCTAGCTTTATTTAAAAAGCAGGAATATAAAGATTAAGAACCGGACCATTTTTGGTTCAGAACCTGGGTTACGCTTGCTTATTGGTGGCTAAATGTAGCCACCAATAAGCAAGCGCTATCCAGGGTGCTGAACCTAAAATGGGACAGCTCCTAAGCTTTACATTCATGCTTTTTAAAGGGATAGTAAAGTCCAAATTAAACTTTTATGATTCAGATAGGGCATGTAATTTTAAACAACCTTCTAGTTTATTTTTATCATCAAATTTGCTTTGTCCTCTTGTTACTCTTAGTTGAAAGCAAAATCTAGGTAAGTTCATATGCTAATTTTTAAGCCCTTGAAGGCCACCTGTTATCTGAATGCATTTTACCTTTTTCACAGCTAAAGGGCATTAGTTTATGTGTTTCAAATAGATAACATTGTGCTCACGCACATGAAGTTATTTAATTAGTCAGCACTAATTTCCTAAAATGCAAGTCTGTCAAAAGATCTGCGATAAAGGGGCATTCAGCAGAAGCTTAGATACAAGATAAATACAGAGGTAAAAAGTATATTTCTGGGGGCGGAGCCAGCGTTCAATGTGAGCAGACGTATAGTGCTGGAGCTCCAGCCAATATTACCTATTTTTATTTGAACTATCGAGTTTACCCTACATCAAAGGGTTATATACATTTTCACTGAACCCTGTAGCAGCTGAGGACCTATCTGTGAAATTGAGAGTGGGTTTAATTGAATGAAGCGAAGTGAAAGATTGCGGCCTAGCCAACGCCAAGGCCCTGCAGGAAAGAAATGCGCCTATGTCTTGCAATGAGAGTGGCCTGAAACACCCTTATGAAGTAGTGGCTGACGGAGTATAGGGCTTTTGGAAACATGGAAGGACAACTTGTGACACTGCTAAGTTTATTAGAGGACTTTGAGAGCAGGATGTGCCGAAGATTCGACCGCCTCCTATCTGTTATGGAGGACATACATGCAGAGATCACTGCTGAGGACCCGGAGGTGGCATCATATGTAGTTTTGGGCGCACAGTGCAGCGATCTTCGGGAGGATGTGATCCGGCCTCCAGCCGTCTTAGTGCGCGTCCCAGAAGTGGAAGATTGTAGATCGCCTGCGGCTTTGTGCAGGATAGCTCTCTCAGCCCACATGCCTAGGAGAGAGAACGGGAGCTCCTGCTTTTGTGACGCTACGGACAAGGTATTTCAGGTGGCCGCGCATCGGAGTCATTCCGACTCATGCATGCTTTGGTGTCAGGTGCTGAACCTGGAGGTCATTGTGCACGGGAGATCTGGCATAGGTTAGCACAAACTGCGCACTGTGGACTAATGGGTGTGGAGGATACTTGTCCCCTTATCATACACAGCAGTACTGTAATGTATACTACTACTGAACGCTATACTCACGTAATCTAATGACGGCCTGTCAGCCTGAAATGCCTGCTTCGTGACTTATTCTTCTTGACACCGCAGACTCTTGGTTCTTTGATGATCAGCTAATGTGTCTCATTTAATTGTGTATATAGCTCCTTGACCCTCAGCATTGTCATGCTGCGATGTTTAAAAACTGAATACAGGCTTTACTCCTGCTTACTGAGACTCGTACATGTTTTTCCATATTTGCATATGTAGGGCCTATTGGACCTCTATTTGCAGTACTGACTTAATACCTATGCTCTCGTCAATTCATGTCCTGTATATATGTGATGCCTACACTACAAATGATCTTATGTCTGTACACATATTCTTACACCTAGAGTGAAGGTATTAGTATTGTTGCCCACACATTTTGATGACTTAAGCTTTCAAAAAAGTTGTCTAATTAGGCATTCCACATTATAAATGCAGCCTTTTTTTTATTGCTTTGGAGCTCTCTCTCCTTTAGCTGGGAAGTTGGAGCACTTAGTCTGCTGAAATGTGGGTCACTTGATAAGAGAGAAAGCTTTATTTGAATGTTAGAATGTTCATATGTTATCTTTAATTGCTACATTAACTTGCTAATAGTGCCGTGGGTTCACTATATATATTTTTTTCTTTTCCTCTTATTGTTTATAATTATTATTATCATTTTCATATATACGCTCAGATAATATACTGCCCTATAGTTTATGTGTTTCAACCCTGAATCCGCCCCACCCCCTCACTGTATGGTAAGGGGTAACTGGCTTACCCTCCATACTCCCTATATGACAGAGTCATGTAGTCTCTGTCCTGTTCGTGGAGCCTCTGTTATGGTTTACCCCTGCATGTTTATAAGAATGGCTCTCCGGATTTTACTATTGAAAGATGTTTTATGACTATTATCATATGCTTCAAAGACTGCAAACTGTTTATCTCTGCAATTTTTTCGTATAGATGTTAGCCTAGGTATATGCTTACTGTATCTGATTGATTTGCTGGTAGGATGCTTTAGAGTAAAAGGGGTCGGGGTAACCAACCTAAGTGTTTCTCATGTTCTTCACAGAATGAGATCCTGATGAGATGTATAAAAATGAAAAGTGGCATTGAGTATTTTAACTAGCATCTAGATGCATATGGTTACCTATGGGTGAAATATTTGCTCCTGTCCCAGCATAATATGATTGACCTTGACTATGATTGATTGTATTCTTTTACCTATTAATACCTAGCCTTATTGGGGTAACAGTTAAAGCAGCCCTATTTTTCTGATACAATATCCAGTATGTGCATTACCAATGTTGTTATGTTTAAGTTTGCCTTCTCCTTCAATTCTACTTCCAGTTTTCCGGACCTATCCATGGTCCTAGCAGACATATGAAGGAGCGAGTAAGTATAGGCCTTGAATGGGCCTGTATCATTTAAAAGCCCTCTGATTAGCAAATTAAATCTATTGGGGTCCAAAAGTGGCCTCAGGTGTCTTTGGGGGAAAAAGAGGGCGCTTGTAGGTTTGCTCCTCAATCCCTATTCATTTGAATTATGCTTTGCCTTGGACATGCAACTCAACCGTTATGATAAGAGATCTATCCTTTATATGTTCTAGTGTATTTCTTATGTCCATGATAATTGTTTGTATATTTATCATTTGTCATGAGCTTGATTGAGCAAGCGGTTTGCTGTCTCTGTAAATGTTATTCCCTCAATAAAAAACTTTTAAACAAAAAAAAAAAAAAAGTATATTTCTATAACAGTGTTGGTTATGCAAAAGTGGGGAATGGTAAATAAAGGGATTATCTATCTTTTTTTAACAATAACATTTTTGGTGTTTACTATCCCTTTAAATAAAGCTAGCAAAAGAACAAAAAAAGTTATTAATAAGAGTAAATTAGTAATTTGCTTAAAATTGCATGCTCTAGTCTATCTGAACCATTAAAGAAAACATTGGGTTTAGTATCCCTTTAAACTTTCATGATGTATAAAGAGCATAATATTTTAAGACACTTTTTACAATTTACTTCTACCCAAAGGGAAGAGAACTATAAACTTTATTCAAAATCAAAAATATAAAACAAATCTTCTCGAAATCCTATTCACAATCAGGCAAAATAGCATAAATAACACACGTATGCAGACAAAAAATGTCTCACTTTGCCAGGTGTGTAGATATTTGCAGGGAATAATGAGTGCTTCTTTCACACCTCAGCCAGATTACAAGTTGCATGCTATTTTTTCCTGCACATGCGCTAACTGCCCTGAAGTTAAAATTTTAGTGTGGCTGGATTAGTGCACGTATTACAAATTAATAG